>NW_024581094.1:995615-1036191 GCF_017639235.1 Corvus kubaryi | reverse complement strand
GGGGACAGGAGGGGATAGGAGGGGACAGGGGAGAGGACAGGGGAGGGCAGGGGACAGGAGGGGACAGGGGAGAGGACAGGGGAGAGCAGGGGACAGGAGGGGACAGGGGGACAGGGGAGAGCAAGGACAGGAGGGGACAGGGGAGAGCAGGGGACAGGAGGGGACAGGGGAGAGCAGGGGACAGGAGGGGATAGGAGGGGACAGGGGAGGGGACAGGTGAACACCGGGGGAGCAGGTGGGAGTAGGTGGGGATAGGCCGGGACAGGCCGAGGCCACGTGGGGACAGCTGGGGACACGTGGGGACAGATGAGGGCAGGTGGGGACAGGAGAGAGTGGTGGGGACAAGTGAGGACAGGTGAACACAAGGGGGAGCAGGTGAGGGCAGGTGGGGATAGGTGAGGGCAATTGGGGATAGGTGGGGGCAGGTGGGGACAGGTGGGGGCAGGTGGGGATAGGTGAGGGCAGGTGGGGACAGGTGCGGACAGGTGGGGGCAGGTGGGGACAGGTGAGGGCAATTGGGGACAGGTGGGGGCAGGTGGGGACAGGTGAGCACGGGGGGGAGGCAGGTGAGGGTTCCCTGCCTGGTGCTGGTGCTGTGGTGTGCAAGGGAGACACGTGGGCAGCATCTCGGGGAAAAAAAATACCGAAGTGTTTTGTAAGGGGGTGTGGGAACCTTTCCTTGAAAACAGATTTGATGTCACCGAGTGTTTATTTCCATAAGATCTGAAGGGGTGGGCTCTGGGCTCTGGCCCCCGCAGATAAAAGCTGGTGGCATAGGTGGGGCGAGCGGGGTTGTTTTTGTTCCATTTGTCTTCTGCAGAAGCCACAAAAAAGGATTTTTTTTTTTTTTGCTATGCAAACAAGGGAGAAAAGACAAAACCTAAGTGGATAAACGTGCGTGGAGCCGGGGAGGTTTCAGTTTGGGGGGAGCGGGTTTGGGGGTGGATTAGAGGAGTTCAGTTGGTCCTCGCACACACGGGAGGAGCACAGAGGTGCCGGGTTGGAGGGGTTTGGCCACCCCCTGGAAAAGGAGCCTGAAATCACTGTGTTTAGTATTTCTGCACGAAATTCTGTACATTTTCATGTGCGTCTTTGGTGACAAATACAGAATCGGGGAATATCCTGAGCTGGAAGGGACCCACAGGGATCATCCAGTCCAACTCCCCTCCCTGCACAGGACACCCCCACAGTCCCACCCTGTGCTGAGAGCGGTGTCCAAACTCTCCTGGAGCTCTGTCCACCCTGGGGCCGTGCCCATTCCCTGGGGAGCCTGTTCAGTGCCTGACCACCCTCTGGGGGAAGAACCTTCCCCTGCTATCCAACCTAACCCTCCCAGACACAGCTCCAGCTGTTCCCCGGGGTTCTGTCCCTGGTCACCAGAGCAGAGATCGGAGCTGTCCCTCGGGAGGATGTTGAGGAGCCAAGTGCCTTCAGCTGCTCCTCACACTCTTCCCCTCCAGATCCTTCACCCCTCACAGCCCCCTTCGGATGCTCTCAAATAGCTTTAGATCTTTATCTTTTACACAGGGATGACTCCAGAACAATTTGTTGACGCGGTGGGGTTTTAGGGTGACAGAACCTCCCAGCAGAGGCACCATTTGCTGTTGGAGTTTCTGTCCCAGCCTCTGCCAGCTGTAGCTTCACCTCGGTGCAGAATTCACACCTCTGCAACTGTTTATTGGCACCTGCGTAACGGTGAACAAGTCTTTGAGTCACTGATCGCTGAAGTGGCAATGGTGTTTTTCTCAGTTCATCTACAAATTCAGAAGCTGAAGCCACCCATTCTTGCGTGGTGAGAGAGAGATTGAAAAGCACAATGAGCCCTCGTGGGGAAGTGGGTGTGTTTGTAAAGCTTGCTTGAAGAAAGCATCTTCTGCTGCCTGACAAATCCCATTTTCCAGGCTGGGATTTTTCCAGAGCAGCTGCACTGGAGTTTCCCACAGGGTCCCACGTAGTAGGAGGTGGCTGGAAAAGGCCATTTATGTTTTCCAGAGTTGTCTAGGAAATTTGGGTACAAAGCCAGTGGAATGTGATCTGTGGGAGATGTCATTTCTATGGGAAGATGTAAGAAACAGGATGGAGTTTAGCACTGAGAATGGATTATTGAAATCACGTGGAAGAGGCATGGGCTGATCCAGAGGGAAAAATCAAGTGAATCAAAGCCAAATCACTTCCAGTAGATTTAAATTAAACCAAAGTAGAGCAAGTCCATTTTTTAGCCTGACAGAGGGATTCAATGGGATTCCACACGATCTGAACCCACACCTTTACTTCAGGGGTAAGCTTTCCCGAGTTTTTCCCGGAGTCCTGGCTTGGAGGGCAGGAGGTGTCTGTGGATCACTTCCCAGGCGTTCCCACATGGTGTCAGCAGCTCTCAAGGAGAGCGCTGTGGTCGGTCCTGGCCGCCTGTGGGGAGTTCGGAGGTTTGGCTGGGAGCCCTCTCCCAGGAACAGGGAACTTGTGACCCAAGGCAAGAGGAGAGGAGAGTGGCTCCGAGGGAAGGACAGGGAGGAGACCATGTCCCTGCTGTCCTCTATCCCAGCTTTCTGTCTCTGCTGGTTCCCAGGGCCAGGATGGCCGCAGGCAAGAGGGGATGGTGACCACAGACCTGTGCTGGATGTGCTGTGGGTCACTCAGAGCCTGTCTGGGCTGTCCTGTCATTCCTGAGGCTGTCACTCAGGCCCTGGGGAGGTCACCAGTGCTTTGGGAGGTTCTTTCTGTTCTGGGCTTTTCCTATAATCTCTTTTTTTTTTGTTTCAGATGTCAGGGAAGAGAAGGAAGTGTTTCCGTCTTGGTCACTGGAGCTCCGTTTCATGGTGTGTTTCAGGCCATGTGCCATGACCTCCTCCATGGCTGCAGGAGAAAATGCCCCGTGAGGGAAGGCTCTTTCTGCCTTGGTGATTATACAGGGGGCTCATTTCCCTGCCAGAGATCAGGAGCAGGTCCCTGGCAGGGGTGGAACATGTACCAGAAGTCCCCTAGGAGGAGCAGCTTTTCTGCAGAGCTGATGTCTCACTAGAGCATCAGCCCTGTGCCCCGGCCCTGGGGCAGCTGGGACAGGACCTGTGGCACGGCTGTGGGGCTGCTCCCCCATCCTGAGCTCCCTCCAACCCAAACCATTCTGTGACGACCTTCTCTGGTGTGGCGGGTGCAGAACAGCCACAGCCTGGGTAGTGCCTGGAGCAGGCTGCCCAGTGAAGGCAGGAGGCTCTGGCAGCTTTTCAGGGCTTTTTTGTGGTGTTGGGGGGACCTTTTCTGTTGGCTGTTCTCTGCAGCTCCAAAACAGCCTCACGCCTCTGGCTGTTTGGGCTGCGCAGGCAGCGCTGGCACATGAGGTCGGCTCGCGTGGGGAGGGCTGGGGGGGCCTGCCAGGAGCTGCTGGCAACACAGCTGGGTGAGTCTCACATGGATCTGGTGCCTTTCCAGGTCTGCTGCAACCCTCCAAAGCCTGGTGGGAGCCACGTCTGTGGGGGCCCAGCTCTGCAGTGCCCCACGACTCCCACCCTCCGCACACAGGTGGGGGGTGACGTTTGAGGCAGGAGCCTTGTCCCTACCTGTGACCCCCTGGCGAGGCAGAACCAGGACCCACCTGCAAAAGTGTGGAACTCTTCAAAGGGGCTCCTGCAGCACCCGCTGAGGAGCTGAGCCTGGGTTAGTCATCCATAAAGAGCTTTGTTTTTTTCCTCTCCCACTCCCCGCCCTGGCACAGGGGTTGAAGCTCTTTCTCGCTGCTTGGTGTGGCCAAAACTTAGGAGAAACATGTTATCTCCCAGGGAATCAGTCAACTCTGCCCTGAAAACGTGAGTTTCTCTCTGTGCAGCCCCAACAGTTGGGTTTTGCCCCAGAGGGGTTTGATTCTGCTGTGATTGCCCTGGAGTGAAACCAGGGCTGCTGGGACAGGTGTGCACACCTGGACACGTGTGTGTGCTCACTGAGCTTCACACGGAGGTGGGACGTTCCCTGATGAGGAGACAAAGTCATGGGTAAAACCTCCAAGATCCAGGAACTGGAACTGGTGAGAGAAGTTCTGATTTTGGTACAGAGCAGCATGCACAGACTCTAAATCCTGGACGGCCTTTTTGTCTATTTCACTGGAAGTTACTTGGCCTTTTCCTCTCCTGCAGGACGATTCTGGACATTAGTATTGTCCTTCAGTCACAGAAATTTCCCAGTAAAGCCCCTGATCACTCAACAATAATTTTTGTGCCAGCACTCAGCAGCACAGAAAGGAAAGCAGCTCTCTGCTTGTTTTTTTTTTCTTTTTTTTTTTTTTTTCAGACAATTGAATTAAAAACAAAGCAGCAGGAAGGGAAGTTTCGGTTCCTGCACATGAGGAGCTGCAGGGGCTCGGCAGTGACAAATGCCTGGGCTGGCTCTGCAGCTGCCCTGCACGTGGAGCCAGAAGGCTCCGTACCTGTTCAGACCTGAATAAGGTTTCTACAACAAGCTGTGGCAGTGACAGGTGGTGGTTTAATATCAACACTTGACTCTCTGCTGGTTTAATATCAATACTCAGCTCTGCAGAACTGGGGTCTTAGTGAAAGGTGAGAGTGAAAAAATAACTTTCATTTTGGGTTGGTGGCTGCCCCAGCTGGGCTTGAAAACTGGCGATTTGTGCTAAATCCGAACACATGAAATTGTGTTTCATTTCAGCAAGAGGCCGGCAGGGCTCCCACACGTGGTGTGAGCACAGAGCCAGGGACATTCTACCTGGTTTTAGTGCTTGGGGAAGGAGCAGGATGGGCTGGGCTCTGTGAGGAGGAGGGCTGGGGACACCCCCCATTCCAGGGCTCTGAGGTGGTCTAGCAGTGGGTTGTGCTGCTGCCATTGAATGCAGCATGGTGCTGCTTAGCTGGTTACTTTTCCTTATATCTCTACTGCAAGTTCTTGTCCCCTGCTTGGTGCCAACAGTTGGCTCTGAGCTGATCCTGCCACCTTCTAATCCGTAAAATGTCCTCGTCAGACTCTTTGATTTACTTGTTTTGAGGTCACGAAGCTGCTTGTGATGATGCAAGCAAAAGGCAGGTGATGGCTCAGCTGACTTCAGTTTCCCCGGATCCCTTTTCCAGTGGCCCAGGGATGGATTGAACCCCCACCATCCTCCCTGGGGGAGGTGGCCCCAGGCAAGGCAGCTCTGCCAACAGGGACAGTTGGCTGTACAAAAAGTTCTCCCCTGAGATGTGACACCTCCACCCCCAGAACAGGAGTTTGGGGTTTTTTTCCTTACAAAAGAAGCTGCGAGGAGGAAGCCATGGCCCGCTCTCAGCTATTCTGACTGATGCAATGTGCCCCCACCCTTCCCCATCGCCCACGGGCATTATTTTTAGGGTTTGTTTACCTCACCCGGTTCCAGCTCATTCCTTTTTAGGGTGACAAGGACTTCCCTCACGCAGCTGCCCAGGTGGCACACGAGAAACCACAGCCCTGCCTGGAGAACTTTCCCCTTCCCATCAACTGATTCACCAGCAAGTGGTGGGGGCAGCGCCTGGGACAGCACAGAGAGGGAGGTGACACACCAGCACCCTGCTCTGAGATAGCTGGGAGCAGCTGCCAGCTCCCAGTTTACTTGCTCCTCGTTCCAGTTTGGCTCCCACCCAGCCCAGATCCATTTGGCACGAAGGGCTTTCAAACTGTAACTTAAAAATACACACGCACAGAGATAAGGAACTGTCAGGGAAGGAGAAATGATCAGCAGTGATGCTTATCCAGAGCAATGAGGAGTCCAGGGCTTCTGAGTGATGCAGGATTCCCCACAATAACATGGAACAGGGATTGCAGGAACCACCCAGACTCCACACAGCTGGGACTGGGCAGTCACTCCCTCCTGTGCCTTTATGTGGTTTATGGCAAATCTGTGTCCCCTTTCTCTAATGAGGGCCAGGCTTTTTTATTGGCTTTTTAAAGAAGATTTGGAACTGTGAAAGGAAATAGGCAGCTCTTGCTGGTGAAAGGTATTAAAGTGGGTTAAATCCATCCTAGAAATAGAACTTTTTGGTTTTTTTTGGTAACAGGTTCTGTGTGATTTGGCTGTAATATTTGTGGCCCAAGTTGTGATCTTGTGCAGTTGCTTGGTGGGTGAATTTTACCGGTTTAAGTTAGGGCTTTAAGGGGGTGTCTCTGTTTTCTTAATCAAGAAAGTTCTTGAATATTAAGAGTTTGGCTCACCTCAGAGGAGCAGGGGGAATGGTTGGAAGGGCTGTGGCTCTCTGCAGATCCCCAGTTCTGGCTCCAAGCCCTGCTCAGCTGACTGCACCTTGTGCACTTTAAATGAGCTCTTGGGGCAGTTGAGGACCTCGCTGCAGTGAGACCTAATGTTTATGTAAGGATCCCTGGGTTTGGGGTTCTGCATCTTGTGTTGTGCCTTAGTCTGGAGATGCTGCTTGAGACTCTGGGCCAGATGCTGGAACTCACCTTGTCCTTTCTCTTCTGGGAGAAAACGGGAGACTTTCATGGCTTAGTGAAAGCAGAAATGTGCCTTGGCTCTGGCACTCGGGTGTCAGGCTCCTGTCGTGTTCTTTGAGTTTCTTCCTCTTTGATTCCATAGTTCCAATTACAAGGCACTTTTTGTGAAGGATATGGGCCCCCCCTGCCTTTCCCCATGTGCTTTGAGGCACAGATTAACTGGGGAGGTCAGGCAGGAGCATTGTGTTCATTGTTGTAGTTCCTACTCTCACCCTGGTTGTGGGTAGGGGTTGTAGCCCCCAGAGCTGCTGCCTCGCCCTGTGAGCAATTCCCACAGTAATGTGGTGGCTTATTACTGAATTTTAATTAAATGTGAACAATAAAATGCTACAGCTTAAAGACTTTTTACTTAAAGGTTGATGAGTAGCCATCAGGTACATCCAGCTGTGGAGCAGCATTATAACAGGTGGGTTAATAGTTAAAAACTCCTTAAAGTGCTGGTGACTTGTTTCTTTTATAATCCATCAGCAGGTGAAGTAAACCAACATTTTTCTATTTAGTTTATTTTCCATGCTCTCCCACCTTCAGGGCAGCACTGGTGTGAAGCTGAGCTGATCAAACAGCTCCTGACAGGACAGAAGGATTGGCAAGGACTGTACAAGGATAGAGAAAATGCAATGGAAAACCAAAAGTATTTTGTTTAAATCGTTATAATTTATTTTTCTCAAGTAGCAAAATACAGTCAGTTTTCAGACATCGGGGGGAACCTCAGGCTGGGATCTTAGGCCAGTGTTAACATGACTCATCTAAATTAGATGCAAATGTGTTGTGTCTGTTAAATTTAACCAGGGGAAGCCAGTCACTCCGACATCACCACTGCCTCTCTGAGCTGCAGCTGTCCCAGAGGGTGCCTCTGCATCTCATTTATGGAAGCAGCTGTGTGTTATGCTGTTTGGAATTCGTTTGGTCTATAAAGACCTGAAGACCTCTCCATTTGCAGAAGGGGAATGGCTTTTATCAACAGGACACAAGTACAGCTCCAGGTGCTGGTGGAGCAGTCTCCTGGCTGGAATAGGGTGAATGGATTCTGCATGAAAAGGTTCCATGGAAGCAGAGTGTTCTCGGGGTACATTCATGAACAGATTGAACTTTGTCTGTGTGAAGCAGCTTTACATGTTGAATATACGTTAACGACCTATTTTTACTGATGAGGAATACTGCAAATACCCTGTGCTGAGGGTGTCCTGTGCTGGGGGTGTCCCTGGCTCTGGCCAAGATCTTGATAGCTGTGTCTTGCCCAAATAAGGATGAGGAGGAAATCAAGGGCAAAAAGCTGTTCAGTGTTAGTTGTCACCCCCTGTTTCATGTGACAGAGAAGCAGCACTTCTGTACAATTACTTGGGCATTGTAAAAGAAAATGAGTTCAACAGTTCAGCACAGTCAGGTAACACCGAGCAGAATATCCTCTCTTCCCAAATCCCAGCCCTTGGCAAAAATCCCGTACACCAGAGGCAAATGGTTTATGGAGAATTTATTTAGATCTGGTGGCAGCCAGGAAAATAACTGGCAGTGCTGTCTCAGACCCAGCCAGTGAATTCTGTCTTGGAAAGCTGATTTTAGTCCTCAGTTCTCTAAAGCAATGCTTTACAACCTATGAACGAGAGAGTTCTCTGTGTCACTCCTGATGGATCCATGTGTTGAAAAAAAGGATAAATGTCTGTTTAGTGAGTGTTTTGCTGCTCATGGCTCTGTGTGTTCAGGGGAACATGGACATGTCTTCCCTGTCAGCCCCGGGAGCAGCTCCAGGCTGAGACCTCTCTCCACTGGTGATGGCTCTGGGAGAGCTGGGTGCTGTGGGATGAGAGCACACAGGACAAGGACAGGGACAGCTGCCCAGACTCTGCAGCAGCTCCTCCCAGCTGACGTTCAGCTGTCCCACAACAGTGGTTCCCAGAGTGTTCATCTGTCGTCAAGAATCTTCGCTCTTCCTGTAAAAGCGCCAACTGGAATTACAGTCTGGGCTCCTCCAAGGTCTGACTTTCCATGACAATAATCTGCTGTTCAGCTGCCATGGCCCTGGCAGTGGTGGGATGGGATTGTCCTTTGTGTTCAGATCAAACCTCAGTGAGCAGTCTTTGTTGGCGCCGACAGCGCCGATGCAAAACACGCCCCAGTAGCTTATGAGTGAAATACAGATCTGACTTCAAAGGCAGCTGAAGTCCTGCTAGAAGGACTGGGAATGGAGGAGAAAACTCACGTTCATATTTATCTTGAGGTCAGCAGGTGATAGCTCAGAAACAGGCAGGAGTAAAGTGGAATTTGTACTTTTCCTGACAGAGCTATGAGTGGCTACAGTCTTATATGAAGTAATTGAAATTATGGCTGGAGTTTGTGTGGATTTTGCATTAGCTGTGGTCATCTCTCACTTCCTGTGGGGAAGGCGGAGCAGCCGTGTGCTCCGAAGCTCCACAGCTGGGGTTGTGTGTTGCATCGAGCCCGAGGCTGTGGGTTTGCCTTGGACTGACTTAGTGCAAGGGCATTTCTGTGGGGCTGTAGAGCAACGGGTTGTCTTGTTAAAAGCAACATCCAAAGCAAAGATGATGCTCCTGGAAGCTCAGCTCCAAACGACAGTTCTGCTGCACCAACGTCTGTTTTCTCTTGTACTTGTCACTTTTAGGGTAAATGTTCTATTTTGAGCATTTTTCATTTTGACAGGGAAAGAGTAAGCTAAAGGTGAAATGACAGGAGAAATTGTAGACTCACCACCTCTCCCTTGCTTTGCTGTTAGTGACAACTCTATTGTAAAGTCTCTCCACTCATGGGATATTGGCCAGCAGTCCTCGCTGCTTGAAATAGGGGGAGGCTGCTGGATTTTCCCCTCGCCTTCTCTGCAGTGTGGCAGGTCTTGCTCTGCCAGGAGTTCACCCTAGAGAAAATGTTCAAAACCATTTCAGCTCAGCCAAAGCATGCCTGGAGCTCGGCTCATGGGGAGAAGGTGGTGGTTGTCTCTGTCTCCATGGCGAAGGAGGACCTCTTGTTGTCGCGGCAGGTGGTGAGCTGCCAGAGGCGCTCCTGGCTCAGGCAGCCCAGCTCCTTCAGCAGCTTGAAGAGGTCGGTGCGGAATTTGACGCCGATGAAGGCGTAGAGGAACGGGTTGAGGCAGCATCGGAAGCAGGCCAGGGTGTAGGTCACGTCATCTGCCACATCCAGCGTCTTGCTCTCCTCACACGAGCTGGTCTGGTTGAAGGCTGAGATGGTCTTGGCCAGCATGACGCCGTTGTAGGGCAGCTGGAAGACGACGAAGACGATGACCACGGCGATGATGACCTTGATGGCTTTGTTCTTCTCAAAGTTGCGGGCCTGGAGTAACGTTTTGATGATAATGAGGTAGCAGAAAGACATGACCAGGAGGGGAATTAAGAAGCCAAACACCATTTGGGACACTTTGATGCCAGTGTTGAAGGTCTGCAAGTCATGAGCAATGATGGAACAACGGGGATTGCTGTCTGAGTTGTTCACACCACTGTGAACCAGCTCAGGGATCGAGAGGATGAAGGCCAGGAGCCAGATGAAGACACATGTCACCTTGCTGATGAATATCATCCGGGGACGCAGGCGGTGGGCTGAGGCAGCCTGGACGATGGCGAAGTACCTGTCAATGCTGATGGACAGGAGGAGCAACATCCCGCTGAAGAAACTCATTTTGCAGATGCAGTAGACGGCTTTGCAGGCAAAGCTCCCAAAAAGCCAGTGCGTGGCTGCACTTGTGGCCCAGAAGGGGAGGGTCAGCAGGAAGAGGATGTCTGCCAGAGCCAGGTTCAGCAAGTAGATGTCTGTCATGGTCTTCAGCCTCTTGAAGTAGATGTAGGTGAGCATCACCAGCCCGTTCCCCAGCAGTCCCATGATGCAGATGAGGCCGTACATGGCTGGGAGGAAGGCAGCACGGAAGTTACGGACCTCCTTCTTCTCACACAGGGACTCGAACATGCTGTAGTCAATGGTGGTGTTGGAGTCGTAGTCATCAGTGACATTGTCCCCAGCACAGATCTGGAACAGGAAAGAGAAGAGTGTGTTGGGACAAGGACTGTGTGCCTGCGTGGCCGTGCTGGGAAGGGGGCCTGGAGAGAAGTCCCAGGGAGTTCCCAAGTGCAGGCTCATGCCAACATCACAAACAGAGCTGACATGACCTTGTGGCTGAAAGTGTTTCCCATAAATATGTGAGGTTTGGGGCTTTTCGGGGGGCTCCAAGAGGGAATTCCACCAGAAATGTTTAGTGCTCAGCCAAAGCAACACCTGCAAACCCTCAGACATGTGGCAGCTTTCCAGAATGTCCAGGACCTGCCTCCAGCTGTGTGTACACAGCTGCCTCTCAGATAAAATGTGAGAAATAAAATGTCCTTCAGCTAAATTAAAAATCAAGGAAGGTGACTGTGAGGAAGTGAGGTGAGTTCAGCAGAAGCTGTTTCCGTGTCAGCGCGGACACGGTGCTAGCATCTCATTCAGGCCCCTGATTTCAGTTCTGATTATTCTCGTTTCATCTTCCTACACTCCCATAACCTGCAGGGCAGACAGAGCCTGTGGTATCTGTGCCCTGATTTTTGTGACTTATTAGTCTCCAGAACCTTCTCTCCATCGCACAGAGATGAAAGGTTTCCCCTGGATACCCTCACCCTTTATCGGTGAGCATCTCGGTGCTCTCCATCTCGGCAGTTTGGCTTTCACCACATCCTGCCGGGCTGCCAGCAGTGAAAGGGAGAAGCACGGGCTGCTCTGCTCTGCCCTGCCCTCAGGCTGAGCCCATGGAGCCCCACAGGCTGGGGGGTGGCCAAGGCTGCCGAGGGACCAAGCCCCTGGTTTGGGAGCAGGTCATGGCACAGCTCCATGCTTGGGGTGCTCCTTGCTGTGCCAGGGGACTCTGAGCAAGAACAGGCAGAGGAAGATGCTGAACTCTTCCTCCTTGGGCACATCCCTCTCCAGCACTGTGCTCGGTCAGAGCCCGGCACCTTGACCAGGAATTTTCAGGGAGCGGGAACCAGCTGCTTGCTGCAATCAATGTGGGGTGCTCCTGTGTGACCTGGAAATGCTCATTTTGGGGCTAAAAGGGGACTCACACAGCCCAGGCCATCTGAAAATCACTGCATTTGTCACCGTTTTGCTCTCCTTCCTTTTGTTTCTCTTGTTTGTTTTTCTGTAGCTGGGCTCTGCTCTCACCTCCCACAGCTGGATCTTGGGGTGAGTAGCTGTGTCCCCCCACATTTCTGGGACTGTGGGTGGCTGCTCAGAGTTTTTGAGATCTCCCTTTACCCACAACACAAAGCAGCGGGATTTCAACAATGTTGTTGAAAACATCTTACCTGAAAAACAAGCGGCAGGCTGAAAACAAGGGTGACCTTTAGCTGCTTGCCTAGGGAAGAAGGAGATACTGTGTTAGTGGCTGAGTGGGGGTTTCCACACGGTTCCCACTTTGAAAAAGCAGTGGATCATGTTGACCATGGCACTGTGAACCCTGCAGAGCCCTCACCACTGAGGAAACCAAAACCTGGGGAAGATGCCAGCAAGATAACCCAGGGTCATGGACGTTACTGTCAGCACCGATGGAGTCTCAGGAGCCTGGCCCCTCTGGCTTCATGGAATCATAGAACAGTTTGGGTTGGAAGGGACCTCTAAAGGTCATTCAGTCCAACCCCCTGCAGTGAGCAGGGATATCTTCAACTAGACCAGGTTGCTCAGAGCCCCATCCAGTGAAGGCTGAGAGCTGAAGACTCTTAACTCGGGCACAGTGCACCCATTTAGATTTTATCCAATGCTTTTCCCTGCGGGCAGCCAGCAGCCTGTTCCCTTGTGTCTGAGCAGTGAGGGTGCAGCTTAATCCGTGTGAAAACATCCCGCTGTGAGGGCCATAAATCTGGCCCAGCTGTTCCTGTGTGGTGCCTGGGCTGTGGAGAGGAGAGCTCAGCTCCCCATGGGATAGACAGAACTGGAACTGGCTGAAATTTATTGCTTGTCTCTAAATGTCAAGAGTTGCCTTCTGCTGCCTTGGGATATGAAAATAGAGGATGCTGACAGCTGGGAGGAAAAACTGAATTCAGAGCCAGGTGTGGTGGTGGTGAGAGCAATCTCAGCCAAGCAGCTCTTCCTGCTGTGGTTAGCAGGGCCGGGGCCAGGGAAAGCTTTCTCCTCACTTGTTTTACAGTTCGTACCAGCATCTACCTCAGGCGGTTGCCACTGAAAGTTGCTCAGCTGGAAGGTGGCAGTGAGATCCTGGGATCCACTCTGGTGTGAGCAGGAGATGTGTCCCTCCTTGAGGGGTGCCTTCACCCACGATGTCCCTCCAGGCACTGGCTGGTCCCTGCAGCCCCTCACTCCCTGAGGGTTTTCTGCTCTAGGGGCCCTGGGCAAGGAGATACCTTTGGCTTTCAGCTCCTTATTCCTCCTAGAACTCTGCCTTGCTCCTCATGGCCTGGTTGTTCATGAATGTGGCGGATTCCAGTGCTTAGTGTCTGCTGGATACAGCTCTGCTTGGTTTCTGCTTGGTTTCAGTTTGGAGCCTGCTCTGCCAGGCTCCTGCTCACGTTGTACCAGACCAGGATGATGAACTTCCACTACAGGTAACTGCACACATTGCACCAAGTCCCCATGTTAAGTCCCCCATGTTAAGCAACAGCTTCACTAATAACAGATAGTTACTCTTGTACCTGTGAGTGGGGATGTTTTTTTATACGTGAGGTTGATGTGTGGGTAAGAGATCCTCAATCACGTGTGAAAAGTCATAGTGCTCATCCCCAGGCCTGTGTGAGAGCCTCCCCTGAGGTCTTCTAGAAGCTCTGTCTCACCTTCCCCCCTCATTTTCATCTTTTATGCTCATGCAGCTGTGTGCTCAGTTGTGGTCGTCCACCCCTCACTTTCTCCAAACCTTCCTGGGCGTATCTGAAAGGTTCCCTAGGGAACCCTTAGTGCAGGTGACTCAGGAGTGGAGGAGAGCAAGGTTGGGACTGAGGGGTGAAGTGAAGCTTCTGGCTGTTCTGTCCAGCCAGTGGCTTTCACTCTGACCAGCCCCAGACTGCAGGAAGAGGTTTGGTGTCTGCTGTGGTTGTCACCCCTTCAAGCTGCTCCCCTCCTTTTGCATATGACACAGGAAATACACTAAAACCCCCAAGGATTGAGAATCACTAGGTGGGTTTAAGCAAGCCCAGACTGTAACTGCTCTACCTGCCTGGGATACGGGCACGAGGTCCCTGACTCTGCAAACCCCATAGCAGCCTTTAGTCTTCTGTTCCACCTTCTGAACAGCCTGGTTTCCCGGGACTCCTGGAGATGGTGCTCCTGGCTGCCTCTGGCTGGGTGATAAGTACCTGTGCTGGTAGCTCAGCCCCACAGGCAATTACCCCTGGGGCAGCTGGATAAGAGGCAGAGAAGAACCACCCTCATTACATGGAGGAAAAGCACCCACCTAAACCAGGCTCCACCAGCTCTCCGTGGCTTGGTTTGTAAACTCCAGGTCCAGCCCTGACTTAACCTGACCAGGCCCAGACTCAGCCCTGGTGAGGGCTCTTTTGCTCTGTTCTGTTTCCTTATCACCCTGTGAAGGTCTAGAAAAACAGGACTGAGAACGTGACTCAACCAACTCCTGAAACAGTTCAGCCGATATCATTCCTTTGAAGATCATCATAGGTGTTTTTCCTCCCCCTTCTCAGTTGCTGTTTCAAGTGTCTTAAATGTCAAATGACTTTTCAATATGAAGAAAGCCTGTGCTGTTTCTGCCCCTCTTCTGTGCCCCCACCTCAGATTACATGTTTGCGTAAGCACAACCAGAGAGGCCCTGCTGCCTCCTGCTCCCTCTGTACCAGTTTGAGCACATTTGTGTCACTGGTTTCAGTCAGACTGGACAGGACTTGCATCTCCCCAACTTGTCTTGTGGTCTAGGGCAGTGGGCAGACGCAATTATCAGGACATGAGTTTTGCTCTGCAGTTTATCAGGCAGTTTAGGTACATTCCTTTCCTTTTTGTCACACCTCCTTTCTTTTTTTCACACCTCCGGGCAGTTGGCTGCTGTGGGTATTTTCTTAAAGTTTTTAATGTTTTGTTCCTCAAAATATTAAAGAAAAAATAACCCTCCCAAAAGTCCCTGCAGCCAGTTGCACTAGAAACCTCATTTATAAAAATACACCAAAACCCCACCACAGCAAATGAGTCAGCCTGGCCTTAAAGCCCCGTGTCAGCCCCCATGTCTCTCAGCCTGGAAGGTGCTGGTTTGAGGCCATCCTTGTCCTGAAGGACCTGGAAACAGGTGGAAAGGGGAATTGCTCCATGAGAAGGAAGGAAGGAAGGAAGGGGTCTGTTCATGGCAGTGGATGGGAACCCCTCAGTTTTACAATCTTCCTGCACAGATTAAGCACAGGGTGTGGGATTCATCCCTTGACACCTGTTGAGCTGTTCAGGCTCCCTCAATAGCAAAGGGAAAGAAACAGGTGTTTTTAAGCTGGAGTTCAGGTGCTGTGGGGTGGGCACCTGGGGTGGGCACCTGGGGCACAGCTCAGGCCATGCTGTGGCAGAAGAGTGGGTGAATTTGGACAGGTAGATCCCTCCCAGTTTATCTGGATCTCCCTCAGCACCAGCTACGAATTGTCATCAAGATAAGAGCAGCTGCAGGAGCAGTGAATCCCCTCAGGTGAACCCAGAAAGGCCTCTGGCAGTGGAAGTATTTGGTATTAGGACACCTGCCTGGAAGAGGGGAGAGACACAGCGCTGAGGGTGGTTGATCAGATCACACAAATGACGGGGGCAGCTCATGAGGGTCTGGCTGCAACTACAGCTGAGAGATGCATGAGAGCAAAGCAGGTGCTGGGAATGCTTTAGGGAGCATTGGCAAAGCTGAGCAAACCTGCTCTGGCCAAACCCTCATGGTGAAAGAACGTTTTTTGGCCATCCAGAATTGCAAAGTGCAAGTTCCGGTCTCAGCACACGTGTAGGCAGTGAGTAACCTGCTCTCTGTGTTTTATACATGTACCAGTTTCTGGTGCCCCTTCACCAGCAGTACAGGAGGCTTTTGGGGGAAGAACTAGGTATTTCTGTGAAAAGTTAATCATACTTAAGCGATCTAATGACTATTGGCAGTTATCAGCCCGTTCTCCCCCCTTCCCCTCCTCAAAACTGGCAGAGGAAAGACACTGTCATCTCGGGAGCGAGAGGACCCAGCGAAACCCAGTCATGCTCTTATTTCATGTGTTCACTGATCTATCACAGAAGAAAGTTAATAATTATCTACCTCCACTCCTTTCAGGAAACTGTGAATCAAAAGACAAGATAAGCAGAGAAAAGCAAGTCGAAAATTTCCTGCTGAATGAGCCAGTCGTGTTTTAAAGAAAGCACCATGGCTGTGCATCTTCCAGGGAAATGAAATATTCCTCTGAAATACAACAGTAGGACAAAAAACCCCAAAGCAGGAACATTATCATAATCTTGTCAGGTTCTCACTAACGCTTTCTTTGCCCTGTCATGATTAACCTTTCCCAGGAGCTGAGTTCAGCTGCCCCCAGACGCTGAACCCCTTGGAACAAGCAGCCCACAAAGTGCCCACAGGATGATGCGGAGGTCAAAAGTTTAAAAGAGAAGAGTGATGTCTGGTGGGCCGCTGCAGCTGGGTGTTTGTTTGGATGCAGGGATTCCAAAATCCAGGAATTTCCTAAGCCACTGATTGCCAGAGGCTGTGAGGAGACATCCAGGAGAAAGAAGACTCCCTTGGCCCATTCCCTGCTCCAGTCTGGAGGGTCCTGTAGGACCTGCCCCCTCTTTTCCCTGCATCCCCCAGAGCTTCTTTGCATCCCTGGACCATCCCCAGAGCCTCCTGCATCCCCCAGTGTTCCTGCAGATATTTCTTAATAGAAATAATTTGCAAAAGACTGGATGGACTTATCGAACAAACTCAGCTCTTCTTGCTCCCAGTTCCTCGATTGATTCACTGAATTAAAACGTTGCCAGGGAGAGTGGTCTCTCTCTCTCTCTCTCTCTTTCTTTAAATTAAGAACACAGAAGAAAAGATGTGAATTATGAAAGATTCCATTTGCCTTGGAACAAAAGGGCCCCTTAAAATTGCCTCCCAACCTCTTTTTTTTTTGTGTTTGTTTCTGAAGTGATTTGAGGTTTTTGAGCTTCTAAAAGAGAACTGTCCATTTTTTTAAAAATAGTAAAAACGAGGAAGATGAAAGTCTTTTATACTGTTTAAATACTCTAACAGAAGTGCTCCACTCCTGTGTCACAGAACAGGGGCTGGACATCATTAATAAAGCTGAAGACACAGCCAGAGGCTGCAGCCCAGGTACTCACCCCCATCCATGGTGTGGTTCCAGCAGGATCCAGTCACAGAGGTAGCAAGAGCATCACCCGCTCCAGCGCCGCTTCCCCAGCTCCTGCCAGGGACCCTCCTCGGGGAACTCTGCTTTTATACTTCCTGCACCCTTGTGAGGAGATCACAGGCACCCTGATGTCACTGACATTCAGTAGACCCTCCTCCTCCTCCTTCTCATCAGTTCAGAGCTGTGCTGAGCTCTCGGGGTGCTCAGGTGCTGCCTTGGCGTGTTCCGCACACCCAGAGCTGTTACTGACACTCGGGGAAGTGAAGTGTGCTCTGCTTTTGAACTGGCACATGAGAAATGGTCTGTGGTGAAGGAAACGGGGGAAGGAGGCCCTTTCTTACCTCTCCTCTCCAGTAAATCCTGCTTCATCTGTGAGCCCTCAGTGCCGGAGGAAACAGAGGATCCCATCCCATCTACCAGACATGTTTTCGGAAAGGTGTTCAGGTTGAAAAGTTTCAGTGCACAGGACCACTCATGGCCAGCAGCCCTTTGCCCTTCTCCCTCGCTACACTCAGCAGCTCAGTGACTTCCCCCCCCTTCTCTTTCTGGGTATTTTGTGTATTTTTGTCTTCCCCAAAAGGCTCTGCCCTTTGTCAGTCTCATACCTTCCCCCAAGGCAAACCAGTGGCTTTCGTTTGGTGGGTGTCAAAGAGGGCTCTGCTCTTGGAACCCCTCTGACAGAGGGGTTGTTCCTCAGACAGAAACATCTCCAGCTCCTCACACTCCTAGGCCAGGGTCACCTAGAAGTGATACCTTTGGCATCTTGTCCTCTCCATCTTCTTACACTCTGTCAGTACTGTTACTGCAGGCAGGTGGAAAAATAGGGCATCACAGGATGGAATCCCAGCCCAAATTAAATATATCTGAAGTGGAGGATAGTTTTGAGGCTCCTGTGGATTGTCTTAGGTCCTTTATGAAGACCCAGATCCAGTTTCAGACCCTCCTTTGATGTGGTCCCAGCCCAAATGTCACTCAAAATCCTTCCCAATGCTTCCCTCTTAGTGCACCAGTGCTGGCATGTTTCTGAGCCCACTCTGGGATGCTCGGGGAACAGGGTGCTGGGGTACTCCGGGGCAGGATTTTGGGGTGCTCCAGGGCAGGGTGCTGGGGCTGCAGAGCTGTGACGGTTTTCCCCTGCTCACACAGGGTGACCCTCACTCGCGTTGGTGCTGAGTGCGCGGCACTGACTCCTCCGCACCTCGCCTGGCACTTATCTCAGACAGCAGGTGCCGTTCACATCTCTGCAGCTATTTATTGCTCTGTTTGCCTTTGCTCACCAGGTATCCAGGCAGGTACGCTGCCTCGAGAGCTTTATCTCGTAACCACTTCCGCCAAGGAAGACCAGAGATGAAAGACTTCCCTTGGGTAGCAGCAGAATACCCGGAATCAAGGGGTGTAACAGGGCCGTGAAAGCTTCACACAGGGTCACAGCGCTGCCTGGGGAGCCGTGGGTGTGCAGAGGGGGCGTGGGCCTCTCGGGGTGCTGCGTGCTCACCCTGCTCCAGGGAGAGGCACCAGGCAGTGTCCTGGTGGATCCAACCCCAGGTCCACCCTGGTTGAAGCCAAAGGCAAGAGAGGGGAGGCAGGCCGGTGGTTTGCAATTTGTTTTCTGCACATGGTCCCAAGATTCAATGTCAAAGTTTTGGTGCATGCCAAGTTCTGTGTTGTCAGAGCTCATTCAAGCAAACTTTTTTTGTTAAAAAGAATGGGAATATTTAAAATAAACAATTTGCTGTTGATGTATGACACTGAACTTCTTGTACAGTCATGTTTTATACCCCAGGAGTTCTCAGAACATTTATTAAATCTTTGCTTAATTTGATTGTGTATATTTGCAGCCTGTTTCATGCCTGAGTGATTCCATCTCTTTGACACATTTTCTGAACCTGGGTGCCCCATGAGCTGCTTTTCACAAAATTGGGATCCTGTGTGAGCAAACAGACCAAACTCAGCGCCAGGCCTGAGCTGTGCCCATGAAAGCCATTGCACTGTGCTACTAGAACCTATTTGTTATCCCAAAGTTAATTACCTATATAAAAAGAATCAAATTACCAGGTATTCCAGTCCCTGGGTTCCTCTGCTCCCCTCCAGTGCCCAGGAAAGTGGAAGTCAGTGATTGAGACCTGCTGCCCAGGCTGCAGCGGGGGCTGGGTGGCAGCTTTCATTGATAAACTTCTCAACAAAAGTGCAGTTCCTGATAAATTCCACAGGAATTTGCTCAGAGAAATTTCAGATCAGCTCACGTTGGTTCCACTTGAACTGAAATATTGAGTTGAACTGAATTGAACTGCGTAATCTTGAATTGTCCTGACATTAAATTGCAACTCACTCAGCAGTGGAATATCACAAGGAAGTTTAGTTTCACATCCCTGGCCTGTGTCTAAAACTGGAACTCCTGTGGGATGTCTCAACACAGTCTCAGAGACATCCTGAAGTGGGAAAGATCCCAGAGCTCCAGGAGAGGGGTCCCAGCTGGCATGCATGGGCTGGGGGAGCTTGGAAATCAGAACTCAGGGCTTTGTCTAAGGAGGTGGAATTCAGTCTGAGAGAAGCACAACATGTGATGTTCTTACATCCTGGATTCATAATCTTTTGGTGTTTTCCACCAGTTTTGCTTTAGGTGATTTGAGATGGAAACACCAACTCTGTCCCCCTGTTCCACCCTTTGGCTGACATGAGCCATGGGAAGGTTTGTCCCCATGGCTGGAGGAAGCCAGAAGTGCCCAGACAGAAGCATTGGTGAGTTCAGGGTGGACCTGTCCCAGCTGCACTTCCCAGTCACATTCTTGCACTGACGTCAAGGAGGGACCCTGACGTTTGTCCTGCTGCTCCCTCTGCCTGGCAATGCCAACCCGAGGTGCCCGGGATGTCCCAGCTCCAGCCTTGCTCCTGCCCAGACCCTGCCTCTGACGTTTGGGGACATCCAGGGGGGTTGGTGGTGGAAGTCAGCAGTGTTGTTCCAGGGGGGTGTTGACGCTGTTGTTCCTCAGGCAAATATAAAATAGCAGAAGTGAAATCGTGAGTAAATTCCTGACCTTAAAAGTGGCACCGAACTGGGATTCCTCACCCAGCAGAGTTCTTTGAGCCAGTGTAGGGGATGCCCTGAGAAGCATCTCGTGATTGTGATCTCACCACCAGGTTATTAACAGATCGTTATCCTTTGGAGGGAGGAAGCAGTCTGTGCAGTGCCAGGCTCTGATTGGGATGCACAGCTGCCCGTGGTGGTCAGCCACACTGGGGAAGGGCACACCCAGTGTCACTGGGAATTCACCTGCTTTGAGCCCATATCGTGTCCCAGGTGATGGCCTGGCTCTCCAGTTCTTTTCTGAGAGAAAAAAAAAAGATTTACCAAATTGGCATGTGCCCTGCACTAAACAGTCGGGCATCAGCAAGAATTTCTTCATGGACAGGGTTGTCAGGCATTGGAAGGGGCTGCCCAGGGAGGTGGTGGAGTCCCCATCTCTGGAGGTGTTCAAGGAATGACTGGATGTGGCACTCAGTGCTCTGGGCTGGGTGATAAGGTGGGGATTGGTCACAGGTTGGACCTGGTGACCTTGGAGGTCTTTTACAACCCAGATGCTCTATGATTCTATCCCATGAAAGCAGCTCTCTTGCCCTGGAGCCCAGGAATTGAGATGTGAGGAGGGAAGCAGATCCAGAGACACCAGTGGGGAGGGGTCAGGCTGTCAGGGACAGCGGCACTCCCCTTTCCAACCCCAGGGTGAGAAGGGCAATCTGGGTGATTGGCCACTGATCACAGGCACTGCTGGTCCCTCCGTCCCTCAGGGCAGGGCTGGGCAGCTTCCCATGGGATCTGCTCCCTCTTGTCTGCCCACAGTGCCCAGGCTGTACACAGAGGGGCTGTGATGAACAAATGGATCCTTTCTGGCCTGAACATGAAGGAGACAGTGGTCACCTCAGAATGATGGGCGGGAAAGGAGAGGTGATTAAAAAGGGGAAGAAAAGCTCCTGGGATGTTACAGAAACTGTGGTGGTGGTGGTGGGGGGGGGCTTATGAGGACCAGTTGTGTCTAGAGATGGTTTGAACCTTCCCACCCAGGTGGGCAAACTGCTGGGCTATTCCTACAGGATATCAAACACTAGTGAGCAGGGAATCATTCAGAGACATAACAAGATACGGTTTAGGGAGATAAAGGGATATTGATTAAGGAGATAAAGCATTATGACCCATAAAAATAATTGAGAATTGAAGTGTCCCTGGCCATGCAGCAAACATCCTTCCTGCGAGCTGTGTTACCTTGTTCAAAAGATAGAGGGTTTAACACCAACCTGCTGCTGTCTTTGGATGAAAACTGGATATAGAAAGCAGAAATAATCCCATCAGTGGTTGCTCCCAGAAGAGCTCATCCAGCCTTCTCTGTTACAGATCTGGCATTTCTCATCCCTGGGATTAAAAAAGTGTAATAAACCCATGATGATGTGACTTTTCACTCGGTTTCTGTTATTGTTACTGTCACTCTTTCTGGTTTGGCTTTCCCCACCCTGAAACTGGTGCCAGAACTAAGATGGCTTTTTCTTGACTTTTCAACAGAATCGGGTGATAAAAGCAAATTGAAACTGGTTGTTGACAGAAATTACTGAATTCTGGAGTCAGAAGTGAAGCTTTTTTGGTGATTTATAAAAAAAATAAGACACCAGCCTGATACGCGCGAAACCACTTCAAAAACCCCCTCGAAGACTGTGGAAAAAGAAACGTCAAAGTGAAAGAAGGGAACTGAGAGCACAAACAGCAAGACAGACCTGAAGCAGGATCTGGGCTTTCAGGTTTGAGTGCCTGATCCCACTTGGTCATCAGATCCCATTGGGAGAGGTTTGCCAGTCACTGTCAGTAACACTCTGCATACACAGGGGGGATTTCAAGCCTAGGGATCCAAGCCCTGGATTCAAAGTCTTGAACAGGTGTTGCAGCTCCTGGGAGGCACGAACAGTCTTGGCTGCAACAGTCCAGGATGGAACTGGAACTTGCTGGGTGCCTGCCTGGGAGAACACATGGAATTCCAGCCCCTCTGACTGCCTGACATAATTGAACCCCCACTTCTGCAGTGCAGCACCCGCAGTTCATATCCAGGTGCCTGGAGAGCTCAAAGCTGCAGGTGAGTGACCTGTGAGCATCTCACCCTGATTTGGCAAACTGGTACAAATGCCTTACACTGTGAGCTGGTCCCACTGCATCTCACTCTGAGCAGCTCGGGGTGGGGGAAGCTGAATTCACAGGCAGGAGTTGTGTCGTTTCAAGCCCTGAGCAGTCACACAGAGCATGAGCTGCCACAACTGCTGCTGGCTGGCGCTGACGATCCTGTACCAGAAAAACACTGCTCACGTTTGCAGCCAAGGGTAGGGCTGTGTGTCCTTCTCAGGGCAGGTTGATGGGGACTCCTGGTGGCAGCGCCTGCTCCAGCTCACACACCTCTGCCAGCACACAACCTGCACCAGTTCCATCTCCAGTCGGCCATGAGGGGTGTTTTTCCCCAGTATTTCCTGTTGGGAACACTTGTCGGTTAAGTGGATAACAGGAGGTCACCCAGTAGCAAGGACTGCGCCGTTTTGGTGGTGGTGGCAGCATGGTGGGGGGGTTTGGATTGGTGGCTGACCAAACATGCTTTGAGTAGCTTTTGATGAATTGAGAAAAAAAAATCCAAAATAGCTTTTTAAAAAAAATGGAACAGCAAAGCCTGCCTGGCTGGAGGTTCAGGGCAAAACCAGGGGGAAGGAAAGGAGAGATAAACCATCCCTGCCTTCTTGGGATAGGGCAGGCACAGAGGCTGCACTTGGAGCTGGTGGGAAATGGAAAAGCACATCCTGGGATAGAGGAGGGACCTCGGCAAAGGCCTGAGAAGAGCGAGGGTCTGACCCTGCTCCCTGTGTGCTGCCCACCCACACCTCCCCTTCTCAGGACCCTCCTCGCCCCCAGTTTATCACCACGCAAGTGTGGCTGTGGGCTCCCCCATCAGGGCCTCTGGACCTGCTCCCCCAAAGCACCTGGGGTTGGGGTTCAGGGTCTCTCTGCTGCTGCCCTGAGCTGCGTTGCTGCAGCACAAGGCTCTGAACAGGCTCTGGTTCCCTGACACGCAGAGCTGCCCCAGCCACCCCTCTGTGCCAGCGTTCACGTTTGCTTTGATATTTTATTCCTGTAAAGCTCCTTTAATCTGTTTTATTTCTGTCACCTGCATAATCCTGTCTGTGAGCAGTGTCTGCAGCTCGTTTGGCTCCAGGCAGAGCAACTTGGCAAGACTTGTCCAGGTGATACACAGGTGATTTTTTACCTTTTTAAAAAAAAACCCCTTGTTTGTTCCTCCATAAGTTTTTTCTTCTCTGAAAGTTCAGCTACTGCACAAACATGAGGCTTTTGTCTTTCTGGGAAGCCAAGCTCAGTCCTGTGTGTAGGTGAGGGGTTTGGAAGGGATTTGGGTGGATGAAGCTCTTGGAGGCCTGGGCTCTGGGTTCACTTTGCCTGGTGAATCATTTCTGAACAACCTCACAAGGTGCCTGATTCTTATTTTAACATCTAAATCCCTTTCAAAACTTACCCTTTGGGCCTGCTTTGTGCTATGTACCCGTTACTCTGTACCAGCTTTGTAGGTTAGAAGGTTTTGAGGGTGATAAAATCTAATAATTACATTAATGCAAAAAAGAAAACCCTCCAACAAACCCCCAAACCAACAAAAAATCTTAAGATCAGTTCTTTTTTTAAACCAGGCTTCTTAATAACTTTTACTGAGTGCGTTTTTGTGGTGAGATAAAAGCATATTTTTGACAACAACCCAACACAGACGAGAAGCTTTGCGTGCAGAGCAAACCAGCAGCAGCACCATGGTGATGTCAGAGGTCACAACGCCTGAGTCACACTCGAAAACCCCTGGTTTTTCATGAAGAGAAAAACAAACCAAAGAAAACAACTCCCTCGCACGATGCAAGGCTTGGATTTGCCTCTTTGCTTCAGGCCCCTGGGGGTGTGAGGAACTGCCAGCTCTCTGCACCCCAGATCTCCAGCCTGCACCCACCGCCTGCCAAACAGGGCACCCAGGAAGCAGAGCAGCTCCAGCGAGACCAGCAGCAAAGCATGAGGGCTCTTCCTCGTGGGAGAAAGGGTTCCTGGCCCTGCTGGGGACCTGCAGGTGGGCACAGGGTCCATCAAGAACATCCCACTGAGGACCTGTAGGAGGGCATGGCGCCCATCAGGAGCTCCAGATTGCTCTGAGGAAGGGCTGCTGCAGGAGCCAGGTTTCTCCTGAGGCCAGTCCCTCTCCTGTGCTGGGTCCCTGATGCTCCTGTCCCTTGTGGGCACCTCTGCCAGGCACCATGGAGCTGGTCAGTGCTCCAACGCTGCCCACAGGCATTCGTTCAGGTTCTCATATGCTTGGACAAGTTATTTCATCTGTGAAGACGACACCTACTCCCTCAGGTACACACCCTGAACTGCACACACCCGTCTTTGCCAATAATTAGTTATTTACATTCACCTTGAGAATCTGGAGCAGATGAAAAGCACCCCCGGCCTACAGAACCCAGGGCTGCTGCAGATAAAAGCTGTTGCACAACAAGGGTTTGCAGCACCTCAGGTGTGGAGCCTCACCTGGGCCCTGTGGGGTGGGGACAGGGAGGGGGTGCTCCAGTCCAGCCAGCAGCTGGTACCGTGTAAGAAATCAAATCCTGTGTGTTTATTTTCCTCTGGCTTGAGGTAGAGAACAGCTGATGAAAGCTCTGAACCAAACAATGGCATTACCTTAGAAGACAAGAACAGACCACTGTGAGTTTAAAAAAAACCAAACATGTTGGATTTTATTATTTTTAGACCATTTAAAAAAAAAGGATTTAAAAAACACCACCTGATAGACCCACTGCTCTGCAAAAACACATTGGTTCATTGAAACATCATGTGTTCTCTCAGTTGTAAATCCAAGAAGTGGCCCGTGGCTGTTGCTGCAATTCAGTTTAATTTTTTTTAGGGCTTTTGCTTATATAGGGCAAACTGTGGCCTTTTCAGTACATTTATAGAGTCCCCAGAGGTTCTGAACGCTCATGACAAGCAAAACTACTATTTTTTACCATTTGTGCCATATCAGTGACTGTCTGCTCAGAGAACATGTGCGTGTTTAAACGCTTTCCTGCTCTCTTCTGTGCCAGGTCTCTGGCTGAGGCCACACCAGGGTCTCTTGGTAGCAAATAAAGGAGTTAATTGGTAAAGAAAAGCAAAGGCTTGTTCAACAGAATCCTGCACCACAGGAAAAAATCCCTCAAGATGTGTCATTTCCTGCAAGACTACACTGAGCTCTTTGGAACTGGATCTCCTGACATGCCACACACAGAGCATGAGCAAGTTTCCATCACTGCAGAGCAGCTACTCTAGAAAAACAAGTTATACTAAAAACCCCTAAACCCCAGACTTTCAGCCTCACTCTGGAGCTGCTCCAGAGGACTGAGAGCTTTCTTTAAAAGGACAGACTGGAGCATCTAGAGCAGAACTTGCTCTTCTGGCATGGAGTCCAGCAGTGGTGGGACACAGGGGACTTTTGGGGTTGTTAGGTAAGGAGAGGCTCCAGGTGACACCCTGGGCAGGCATCAGGTCTTTGCTCCATGCTGAGATCAGCTCTGAATGCCTCAGCCACATTCCAACCTCTCCAGAAATCCAGTGCCACTGCCAGGAGCAGGTCCCTCATGCAGTCAGGCCAAGACTGCAGCACAGGCGAGATACCTGCACCTCACTGCTGCCACAAAGGGGCCGCAAGAGCCTTTGGGGAAAACTGCCACTGTGTCCATGGCACCAGAAGAAAGGGAGAAGGCCTGATTTCTCATACAGAAACCAAAAGCAGTGGTGTCTTTCTAGGGAAGAATTCCAAGTGATATAAGCACTTCTCCACACTGTTAACAGCCAAGTTTAGATACATGAGGTTCCTTTTCTGCCTGCTGCAGGACACCCTGTGCCTCTACAGGCCCCTTCACATTGCTACGCTGATAACCTGACATGTCATTAAGCCCCAGTATCCTTTGGAGACGAGTGACAGAGGCAGGGAAGGTACAACAGCCGCAGAGCACGTTCTGAAATCAAACAGTACTTCATTACAGAGACACAGGAACTGAGTCAGTGATTATTCTTTCTTGTCACCCTCCTCGGCGATGGGGTCTGCGGGCGGCTCCTCCACGGTCGCGCTGTTGCTCTCTGAGCCGGTGTTGCTGTCGCTGGTTCCCTCCTCGGCCGTGCTGTCCACCCCTTCCTGCCCACTCTCCTTGTCCTCTGGGGTGGAGGTTCCTTCTTCACCGTTCTGCTGGTTCTCCGTGCTCTCTTCCGGGTGAGGCTCTTCTGGAATAACATATTTCTCAGTGTCATTTACATGGCAATATTTATTTAGATTGTGCAATTAGGATTTAGGAAGCAACAGAAGCTGTAATAAATCTGAGTATTCCATAGCAGTTATTCCTGTCACTTAGAACGTGCAGGGACAGGCACAGCTCAGGGATCTCTCAATGCTGAGGATGCATGTGGTCTTGCCACAGCATCCTGATGTCAGCCACAGCTGCCTGCCCTCAGGATTCCAGCCATAAGAAAGCCATGCGCCTTGTTAAAGCAGAAGCACTGGAACTCAAACTTCCTTGATCCCTCTTTCCTAACGCTCCTGCTGTTGCAGCAGTGACACAGAGACTCCTGAATCCAGCAGCATTTCTTACTGCTGCTGTTCCGAGCACAAAGCAGCTGGAAAATCTGCCTGACAGCAGCATAGGAAACAGTGCTGTTTCATCATCCTGGCTGGACACAGACACTGGGACAAGGAAACACAGTTAACTGAAGTCTAACTTTGGGTTTAGAATTTTTTTCCCCTGGGTACATCACACACAAAGCATGACATGGGCCTCTGTTGGATCCTATCCTCTCCTCTTTTAAAAATGAGTAATTTAATGAGAAGAAAGCAAATGCCTGTGTTCACCAAGATGCAGTGAACTGTTCTCCTCAGAGACACTTTAATACTGATCCTTGGAGATTCTGCAGCAGATGCTCAGATGCAGTTACCTGTCTCCATTGGAGTGCTCTCCTCTTCCTTCTTCTCCTCCCCCTTGCTGGCTGCCTGCTCCTCCTCAGCTGCCAGGCTGTTCTGACTGCGCTCAGCTTGCTCAGCTGCTTCCTTTTCCCTTTCCTCCTGTCTCTTGCGAGCCTGCTCCTCAGCTTGAGCAATTTCAGCTGCAATTTTTTCCATATCCACTTCCACTTTCAAACTGCACAACTAGCAATTAAAAACAAAACAAAACAAAGGAAAGCTCTTTAGCTCTTTTACTACTTCAGTTACCCTGAGAAATAAACCATCGGTAAACCCCAATGAGTTCATTATTTCTACACACAGCACAGTCCTTTTGATTTTACAAAGTTTATATTAAAAGTAACTAGGGAGGGAGATACAGGCATATTACAAAAAAAAAAAAGGGGAGAGGGAATAAATAAACAACACAGAACTTGTTATTTGAATGCAGCCAAGGAGAGCAGTGTGACCTCCACAGTGGCTTCAGACCACCTTCCTCCAGCTGCTCTGAGTGAACTCACCCAGCCCAGCCTGGAGGCACTCCAATGTCCCCACTAAAGGTCACTGAAGGAGCAGGAAATCATCCTGCACTTTGTACCACCCACACCAGGGCACTGCCCCAGCAGCTGGGCAATTGCTCAGAACTGAACAGAGAACTGAAGCACTTGTGGAACCAGCAGCTTCCTCAAAGTGAGAAAAATGAGTTGTACCCTTTTAAGCTCGTTGTTGAAAGATTCTGTGCTTTCCAAAAACTTCCTCTTCTTTTCCTGGTGACGCTCCTCAATTTGCAGCAGCTCAGCTTCGAGTTTACGCTGGAAGTGAAACAAACAGCAAGAACCTCACTGTGCAGCCACCTGAGAGCTGGGCAAAGATACAGCTACGCATACAAATTTTCATATGGGTTTATTTTTAAATATTGGCCTAACATGTAAACATCCTTCTGCCTGCTTCTGATACCCACTAGCTCAGAAGTTCATACTGAAAAGTAGGAACAGTAAATGGGTCTGTGCAGCAGTTCAAGCATATTGTAAATGAAACACTGTGTACCTGAGGTGAAGCTTCCAGCATGAAATCTGCACATTTTCTTTCCTATTCTGCACCCCCCGGGTCTGTACATACGTATCCCACAGGTCTGTATATACACAGCTTGCAGGTATAGACACACCCTCCACATCAATTAACAAAGACCACAATTTGCAGGAAAAAAGGACAACCACCCCCTCCACCCTCCAAAATCTTCTAATTAAAAAACCCCCAACAAATCTCTACCTAATTCTGGTCTCGCTTCACCCACACACACATTGACCATGCTGAAAGGGTTCTTTTGGTAACATGAGTGTTTGGAAAACACAGGCATATGCCCAAAGCTAGGTAAAATGTGCAGGTGTGACTTCACCATATGTTTTGTATGAATTTAACTTTCAGTGAAAAATGTTAGAATAGGGACAATTTACTGAAAAAAATAAAAGAATCATTACAAACAAGATGAGTGGTCAGGTACCTGAAATCACAACCCTACCAGTACCTATTAATCAGCAGACTGACACTGCATACAGAGGGTTGTGTGTAATAATGAAGAACTATGGAACTAACACTTAGGATATCCCAAAGAACAGAACAGAGCTTAACATGATCCTCTGAAACAAAACTGCACTGAAGGTGAAGTCTCACCTTCTGCAGCTCCCAAGAAATCCCAGGGATCAGCTCTTGGAACACACAGAACATTGACACCCAGCAAGAACAGTCATGTAGGTGATCAAATGATCTGAGACTTGGAGTCCAGCCCAACACCACCGTGTTTTAGCTGCATCCGCATCCTTTCTCTTTACCTGATGAACCATTAAAGACTGAACCTGGCGTTTCAGGACTTGCATTCTGGCTGTGGTGACCACGGAGCGGACGTCGGGCACCACGCTCTCGCTCAGGATCTCACTGATGAGCCGGTGGTTCCTCTGGAACCGAGCTGTGGCCGTGTGCTTCATGGAAAACCCATCATCATAATCTGGAACAGGAGTTTAAGGGGTAACTGCTTTGATTCCACAAAGTGAGTGTCAAGTCTAACGACACCATACCCATGTTACCACTCACCAAAAACAAAATATCAGCCCTAACACCAGTAGCTGTCACGTCACAAAGTTCACAGTAACAAACACAGAGCATCAGGGAATCAGAAAAGGAGACAAAGTGTGGCCAGGGCAGAATTTACCTAGCACAGCTCTAATGGCTGATTTCACATGCATTTCCCACAGCTGAAACTGGGACTGACCTAGTTATTCACTCTGTTGCCATCCACATTTCCACAGTAAGAGGGACTATTAATACACCAAATAGAAGACCCATTCCTGATTAATCATGTTTGCAGAACAAAATGTCAGCAGGACAGTGACTCCTCTATAAATAACCTTTGTAGCACAGATCAAAACCACTTATTCTTTTGAAACACCGAGGACTGAAAGCATGAAGCAGTAAGACATGTTTACTCATCACTGAAAATTCATAGGCATGTATTAAGAGTATTCGATTATTTATTAGTAAGTGCATTTCTCTAAAGAGAAACTAGTTAAGCAACAAGTACGAATTCTGTCCCAGAACGATGCCATGTAGAAAAGTCCAGAAGTCTGATTTGTTTTATGTTAAGTATTCCTACTGGAGATGACTATCCCAACTATTCACAGAAATCTTAAGAAGCTGAACATCATGCCAGCAGACACTACCAAAGAAGAGAACTAGTAATGAAAGTTTCTTTATTTCGAAGTGTTATATTCAGTTTCTTATGGGGGTATCTGAATAAACAAAGCAAAAAAGAGGTAACGGCTGGTTCTGCCTGAGTCTACTTGGCTTAGGTAGCACAGAACAGAATCTCAAGTCCCCAGGTTCCAACTATTCCAACATGAAATGTATTTACATAAATGTTGCAATTACCTCACACGGGGGAAAGTGCCGTTTGCCATGAGCTTTATCTCAGGGGTGTGCTTTAACAAGGGGGAAGG
Source organism: Corvus kubaryi (assembly GCF_017639235.1). Classification (NCBI taxonomy): domain Eukaryota; kingdom Metazoa; phylum Chordata; class Aves; order Passeriformes; family Corvidae; genus Corvus; species Corvus kubaryi. Next base: position 1,006,419 of record NW_024581094.1, on the reverse strand, counting down.
AAAAAAAAGGGTGTAACTGAGTACATTTTTCACCCTCAGGTTTCAACAAGTATTTGGTGATGAATTTAAAAGCAGCCATGAGGTGTGTGAGGCTGACTTTTCCCACTGGGTGGGGTGCATTTCCTCGCAGTCAAATAAACTTTCAGAATTTTCTCATCAACTTGTCAGCAGCAAGGGCACCTCACTCCCTACACAATCTCAAATGACAGTTGCTGAACACAATCAAAGTTCAGGTGCTCTTCATCACACCAGAACTCTGCCTGTCAGATTTACGCACTTCTGGTAATAAAGCACAACATTCCATCCAAGTCGGATTAAATCAGGCATCTAAGCCTTTTCTAAAGCATGTGCTAAAGCCATTATGGAGCTGTAAGCAGACTGATTTGGTTTGAACTATTAAGCATTACTTCACACTTAATCAGGATGGATTGGAATAACTTTTGCCACAGGTGCCACCTTACTTTTGGGAACAAAGTCAGCTGTATGGAATAAAATGCGGTAACGAAAATTGGCATTAAAGCACCAAAGCAGAAATGAAGCCATGTGAAGTGCTGCCTAAGGTGCACACGGGTGGTTTTCTGTATCTCCATGGCCGATCCTGCCAGGAAGGTGTCCCACTGGGAGTGCACACACACTCCTTACCATCAGGATCCTCTGCAGGCTGGATGCTCATGTAGGGCTCCCCCTTCTCCATGCGCGACTGCCGCTGCCGGCTCTCCTCTTCCAGCGCTGCCTCGGCGCGGCTCTTGGCGTTGATGTAGGCCAGGTAGGCAGGGGAGTTGTGGTAGGCCTTCATGGACTCGTTGTACTCGATCTGAAAGGTGACCAACACGGTTTGATTGCACCACTGGGTGATTCCCACCTCGCCACAACTGTGCTGTGTAACTCACAGTGCGGTTACACAGATAAAGCTGCTCTGAATTGTCTGGCTGAGAGACAAATGACCAGATTCTCTCAGTCTTTCTTTTTTACAAATTAGAACTTCTTCTACAGTCGTTCGTGTTTTAAAAACACAGCTGGTCTTTTAGGTCCTTTTCAGTTTTACTACCTGGAAGTCTTATGATAGCTTTGTCTTCTGAGATTTCAAATTCAAACACCTCAGAACATTTAAGTTCTGGTAAGATGAAATTAGCAAACACAAAATATTCTCAGTAATTCTCTGGAGTTCTAACTAAATCTGTGGTTCTGATTTCTTCTCTTTCCTTATGCCAGTATGTCATGAACCACTTTTCAAAATCACTCAAGACTTGTCCATTCTTTGACCCATCCCCGCACTGGGATGGCACAGAAAGCTGCAGCCAGGCTCCTGTCTCCTTCTGGCAGCAGGACAGCAGCACTATTTTTCACATTCTTTGAAATTACCTCTTCCCTTTGATTCGCTTTCTTTAATCTCACTTTTAAGATTTTGTACAGTGATTTCAGATATTTCCAATGAAAAATAGTTACAATCTATGATACTGTTAAAGGTACCTAAAACTCTTGTTTATGATCAGGACCAGAATCCTTCTGCCTTGGCACTGCACAAATAGAAACCAGCTGGCCCCTGCCCCAAGGAGCTTACAATCTAAACATCATTACCAAGGTAAAACCAGTAATTCCTGGATTTTTTTTTTTTCTCAGCTAAGAGCACCCAGCTTTGCAGTACTTCTCTATTGCCTTGGAATAAAACCAGCTGAGATTTGACCAGGTATCCACAGCCTCAGGTGCCTGCCAGGTGTAAGCACAACACATCAGCTGGACAATTCTCCCTTGGTACCTGAGAATCACAAGAACAGTCTCGTACAGGTGCTCAACACTTACCAACCTAGACACGAGGTAGCTGTCATCTCTTGTCATTAAGATCAATAAAACCGAAACAAAAGCACAAAAAACCCCTACAAGTTGTAGCATTTTCTATTAAGAAACAAAACACTAATGCCACAGCGTGGAGTTCCACCAGGAAAACCAAACCCCACGTGACTGGAAGTCTCTTAGGAACACGTTCATGACAACAGCAGTAGTTGCAGAGCACCAGTTTTGAAAGAGGATTTTGGTGTTGAGACAATCTTTTCAATACTGATGTTGTACAATCAAATCCATTCATTAAACAGTTAAAATCGACACTCAACTATAAATACTTCATTTTGAATTAGGTCTAAAAACTGACCAGTCACAGTTGATGCACAGTTATTTAAAAAAATCTAAGAGACGTGTCAGGACAAACTTCCATTTAAGTTACATACAGGGCTCTCGTGAATGCCTCAAACACCCCTGCATGGGGAAGATGAATTTTTCTTCTCAGACCAGTTCCTAGAAGAATCAGCTGTAATAAACATCCCAGATTTCTTCCATTTACCTTTTCAGCTTCATATTCATTCAAATACTCTTGCTTCTCTTCATCAGTGAGATCTCGCCACATTCCTCCAATAATCTTGCCAATTTCCCATAACTTCAAATCAGGATTGGACGCCTTCACTTGGTCCCAGACCTTAACAGAAACAGCTGGAGCTTTACTAATGATATCTAAATACTTCCAAATTAAACATTTTATATTGTCATCTCAGTGTTCTTTCTGGAATCACCATGAAAAACAGGATAAAGTTAGGAATGAGTCTGGCTAAACTATCTGGACTATTTTCTGGGGCAGGAAGTCAGTAGGAAGCCAGCTACTGAACCAGGCAATTGCTGAGTGGCTTTGGTCTCATGGGAATATTGCCTTTAACCCTCTCAATTCTCTTCTTAAATGCACATCGCTGCATCTCGGGGAGAAAATGCTACTGAGTAAACACATCCAGCAGTAGATTATGACAAAGAGACTGAGCTTTTCAGATCAGAATGTAACATTTCACAATATTTCAGTCTTGCTGATCAATCTGAGTTCCAACAAGTTCTGACTCCACCAAAAAGGTTTCTAACTTTATAGGGAAAAAAAAAGGAGAGCTGCCAGTGTAATTTCTTGCTGCGCCACTTGACTTTTTTTTTTTGTGTGTGTGTTGATGTTTTTTGGCCTAAGACAGACATGCTGGTAAAGATACTTTACCAGAAGTGGAAGAAATTCCTTCTGGCTCACCTGCTTCAGCCAGGCTGCCATGCCCTCCCCATGCCCCATCAGATTCCAGACTCCACAAGAGTCTCTCTCCTACTTTCTGTCAAACAGTTCACAGAATAGCGAAGCGAACGTTGCCACAGGCTAGGGTGGTGAAGGAGAACATGCAAAGTCCACTCATTGCTACTCTTCAGTCCAGCTACAGCACTGCACCAAGCCCAGAAAACGCAAGGAATACTTCCTTTATATAAAAAAGTTCTGTCAGTAAGTCACAGGAACTTCTGAATGTGGCGGGGTGGATCCTTGTCAGCAGACAGTGGTAGGAATTAGCATTTTAGCAATTTTCCCCCCAGAAATTGGCAACTGTGTGACCAGACTACTTCTGCCTTTGTTCTGCAGGGCAGACTCTGTACTTTACATCCCCTTAAGAGAGCGCAGGCTGTTAGGAGTCAACGTTTAGAAGCTGAAACTAAGATCATAGCAATTAATTGTTAGCACAAACGAACACTGACTTTATTACTGATGGACACTGTAATACCCACCTTCCGGCTGTACCTCATGTAGGGCATCAGGGGCTTGTCTGGGGGTTTGGGGGGCTTTGGAATGGTAATACCAGAGGAAGCCTATAAAAGAACCGGATAAATCCATTTGTTAATGGGGTCGCTGGACACGCACTAGTTTTGGAAAACACTCATTCTTGTGCATTCACACACCCCCACCAAGAGAAGCAAGCAACATCAAAAAAATTACCCAGTCTGTAAGTGAACAAGCACTAACTAGAGCTGGTCCTCACAGGAGTAATTCCCAATGTAAGTTTGTCCTTTTCTCTGTAAGTTTACAGAGCAGTAACTAGATAAATCCTTAAAAGGGCTCCATGTTCTTAAAACTGAACTACACAGCTTAGGAACTGACATGGAAACACCAATCCCAGCTGGTTGTTTTTTCTCACTTCTGATGACTAATTTATTTCATCTGTTTTGACAAATTTAATGTGGCTACTGTACAGGTGAAAAAAGATATGAAGAAAGTTTTAAACCATTAAGTTAGAGACATTATCAAATAATGTTCACAATTACTTGTCTGCAAAATTTGTCAGTGGTAATTTGGAGCCAATTAACAGACTCTTTATGGAAAGAAAACAACCCTATGCAGCTAAAAAGTAAATATGTGCTCTACTTGTAGCCAAGCTGTAATGAATTGTCCCAAGCAAGCCTGGAACATGCTCCTGTGCTCTGTCTTCCTTTGGCTTTATGCTGCCAGACACAGTGCTGGCACCACACAAAAGGCCACTAAGCTCTAATGCTGCTGCTGGAAAGCTGCTGCCTCCCCTCATGTCCCCTCAACCCACAAAACACCTGACCAGGGTTTGCTCCTAAAACAGTGCAATTACATCACAGCTCCTGTCAACTGCAGGGTCTGAAACCGTCCACTCTTCCAGCACTTCCACATGCCAGGAGTTCTATTAAGTGTGAGTATTTGCATGAAAATATAAAGCAAGTTCAAGATCTTTCAGGGCTGTGGCCTGTAGATCAATAGTTGGGTGTAGCCCAGAAGGCTCACATTAAATACTCGGTTTTCCTCCTGATAGTTTTTTCTGCTGAATTTATGGAGCTCTATGAACAATGCATACAGAACTGTGTATAAATAATGTGCATGAGGTATATGCATTACCAAAATGTATACATAGATACACATACAGATGGGTTGGAAAAACATTAACGGAAACTGTTTAATGCTTTTAAATTAAGAGGGATTTAAAGACACCATCCATATACTGGGATATGCATGGCAGAGCAGGCTGTGTATGCTTGTGACATACAGAAACAATGAAGTTCTCAGACAAAACCTGACTTAGTCTTGTATAAGGAAAGTATCCATTCGGACAGTCAATTCCAGCTTGTAGGGGAAGGTCCTTTCTGGAAACGCTTTAAGGTATTGGATGAACTTCATATATGAAGTTTGAAAGGTTTAAATGAGAGGCATAAAAAGAGTTCACTTCTTTAAAAGCACCATGTATTTCGTCCTTGAGAAACCTTTGTATCACCTTCCAAACTGATCAGAATTTTTGAGGTACAAAGTTTTACATGGAAAAACCTTAAAGTTGTGAGATATTTAAGAAAATACCAGGGATTTACTCTACTTCTGTTGTGTTATGAAAGTGTTACATTTCCACTGCCTATTTTTGTTTCCTAACTGCATACAATGCTCAGGACTTGATTCATATTTGAAAGAAACTGTCACCTACCTCATCACTTGTCTCTATCTCACTTTGTTTACACCATGAAAAATGAATGTAACATCCATTTCCCACACAATGACATATATACGAGCTAAAAGATTCTATTTTTTTATCATCATCACGTTTTTGTTGAAAAAATAATGACTGAACTTGGGACTGTGCAGTTATTACCAGACTACGACCAGAAAGAAAAATAAAGGCCAGTACCTCTCACATGGCTCAACAGGATGATGAAACAACTATCAACGATCTCCAGTTTGCAAAATGTTCTTCCTTACTTTTGTGCCAATCAGCAAAAAGAGCAGTTCCCTCCCTCCAAAAATTCATACCCAGCTACAGAACTTTTTCCTATGCATGCAGTGGTCACTGAAGACCACAAAGTGTCTTTTTGGACGTCTGCATCATATACCATTACCAGTTTTCCCTGCTGAGTAAAAGCCCATTTTCCTGCAAAAGGTTTCAGAGTGAAGGGGAAGGGGGGGAGGGTGAGGAGTAAGAATCAGAAGTTGGTTTTGGTTTTTTTTTTATAAAGAAGTGGCAGCAGCCAAGACTCCGAAGAACCTAACCCTAAAGCCATTTCTGGTCAGTTCCTGGTGTTTGCCGGAGGATGTAATAGTTGATTCTCCTACCGTGACCCGGCTGTTGGTGCCCGGGTTCCCTCCCAGCCTGTAGTTGTTGTAGGCCAGATGGCTGTATGGATTGTATCCCACAAACCCTGGGGTGCTGGGCATTTGCTGATGGAAACAAATGAGACAAAAACACGAATGAGAAATGAGCTCAAACGAGGAAAACACAGAAATGAAAATGAACTGCAATATGGCATGCAAAAGCAACCAGAATTCAAACAAGCAATGAGGTGTAACAGTTGGTGTCTTCCCAACACACACAACTTACTCCAGTATAAACCTAGTAAGGAAACAGGACTTTTAAGTAAATGTGTCACTACAAATTTCTGCCTGAAACTGGTGATTTTATTTCTATTAAATGTGTAACTCATTTAAACAAGTATTCTGTAAATTCAGCTCACGGCTAATAAAGTTTTCCAACATAAGCCACCAAGGAATTCAGAAGACTCTTGTCCCCAAAGAGTGAAAGTTACAGGGCAGCACAGCACCCGGTGGTGGGGCAGAAATCCCCAGTACCCATATTCATTACACCAATGAAAATCCCTGCCTGCTTTTCTTCCCAGCATTCTGCCTTCCCAACAAATGGGGCCAGGGGAGGAAATCTCTCAAAGCACCATTTGTGCTCCACCGCCAGTGGCTGAAGACAATTTCCAGAGACATCCCTCTGTTATAAGGCAGGCTGTAGACTGACAGAGCTGAGGGACTCTACATCTGTAGTAAAACCTATAAGTTAAAAACTTTAAAGTAGTTTGAACAGATCACCAAATCCAAGACAATTCAGAAGTTAATCAATACATCTTCATTCATGAAAGTGGATTGATTTGTTCTCACCTCAGTCACACAGAAAAAAATCTCGTTTCTTTACATTCCCTTTTCACTTATCTATGGACACTCAAGTTTCACCAGGTTCCCTGTACTCCCCTCCTCAAATACATTTCTTTTTCCCATTATCCCCCCTCTACCAATTGGATTTTGTTGGAAAAATAGATCAACTATTTAATGATAATTGTGATTAAGTCCTGACTGGTGGTTCTATGATTCCATTAGGATTCACAAGAGCCTGGAGTGTTTCTGGACATTTTAGGTGTCATTCCCCCGGTGTCCCACTCTCCAGCAGCCCTAATAAACACTTCAAGAGTCCTTCACAGAAGTTTGCTGACTGGACCTGTTCCAGATTACAGTTATAAAAATTTGACAAATAGGTTCAGGACTCTAAGAACCAAAGTATGACACATACGAACACTGAACAGAAGTGTTCTAGGAGCTGACTACAGTAACTATGAAGGTTTCAGGTCAATGCAGACACACTGCAGGAGTTTATTTCTAAATATACAAGTGCAGAGGAAAATTATCCTTTAACAGTCAGTCTTCAATACAGATTTTATTGCCAAGCTTTTTAACTCAGTGACAGCAGCTGATGTGCTCATCTGTATGCCTGGGCTCATGACATACACATTCACTACTTCATAAGACACCGTTTTACTACAGTTTTTCGTATTACCATAACAACAGGTTTTGAATATGTTGAACTACACCTCTTCAATAAAACCAGGTGACAATTGTAATCTCCGTCTGCTTAATTCTTTATTTCTGCAAGACAGGATTTAAATGTTACCAGGGAACTACCTTGCATCACATGGAGAACTTTTATTTCATCTACATTACTGCAGTTATGAGAATTACTGGGATTTTGTTGACTGCAGCACCTGGAACTGGCTGTGGAAGAACAAGCAAGGTTATTTGGCTACTTTGTGACTTGCATTAACAGAGCACAGACCATCATCTGAAGAACTGTATAAAATGTAATACAAAATAATAAAAAAAAAGATGCTTGTAAGACAGGCAATGCACATCACTGGTTGCAGTTCTGACATGTGCTTCATGTATCCTTCTGAAGGACTGCACCACCACATCAACGTAAACCATTAAAAAACTGCATCCATGCTACATCCCAAAGGAATCACACGTGTATGCACAACTCTTGATGCAGGAATCCAGTGGTCAGAGTGGATCCATCATGTTCCTTCTAACACTGCCATAGATCTATTTCGCTGTGTGCAAAATGAAAACTCTGAGCAAACTATACAAATCAAGTTTTATTTATGTAAACTTACAAAAACGTAACTTGTATTTATGCATTATATAATTTTCAAGCCTTTTCCTCTAAAGTATGGCACAATAAATTTGAAGGATCGCATTCCTTCTAACTCCCATCCTGCAGAAATCAGAGACATACTACTGGGTAATAGTTTTCTAATTTACTTTGGTAAAAAAATTCATTATAGCATCTTTGCTCATTCTTCTGTACAAAGGATTTGTCCTGAAATCCAAACTGTTCAGAAATGTGACCAAAGAGGTGCATTTGCTTTGAAACAGTTCTCTGCCCACAGCACACTGTTACTGCAGCACCTTTGTACATCCAGGAATGTCACTGGACAGGATTCAAAGCTCCTGTTCATGTTTTCCTCAGTGTCATGCCACACCACTTTACTAGAAAGTGAAATATTTCCCAGGCCCTAGACTCCAAAATACCAGTGATTTCAAGGAATGCAAGACTGGCATCAGGAGAGTTTCACTGTTGTGAGCCAATGTAACAGGATGTTTCGTAATCCTACGTTCCACTGAAAAGCAGCTCAGTACAACAGGAATGTGGAAAAACGCAATGTCTGCCCGTGACTTGGGCACAGGCTGAGTAGGATGTTTTACCATCAAATATATCAGTTGCTTCTTAACTATTCCAGTACTGCTGCAACCCACTGTAAGTCATTTGAGATGAGCGACTGCTCACAGAAAATTCAGTGTTTGCAAGATCCCAGCCTTGAAGGCAAAACAAATTTATTCAGCTTTTCTTTCCCAAACTTCTCAAAAAAGAATGATATTAAACAATTCATATCACATTAATTAGTATCGTGTTTCCCATACAGGAAGGTGATGCAACTCCATAATTACTTTTCTGGGAGGTTACTAAAGGCTCTGTGTTAATGAGAAAAATCGCTATACTTACGGTTGCAGGAGCTGGGGTAGGAGGTGGGGCATAGGATGGCCTTTCTGTTAAGATAGAAATGTAAGCACATTTTTTTTTTCTTGAAAATCTGAACGAATTCTTAAGGCATCTGCTGTGAACAACATTTTTAAAGGAATTTATAAAAACAAACAAATTCTACTGTGAAAGACTTTATGTTTTGCCACTGAAGAGCAAAAAGCAACACAAGCGAAAGAAAAATTGAAGCCCCCCCATTGCTCTAGTCCCAGACTTCTATTCAAGCAGAAAACTGGAGAATATGAAATTCATTAATATGCACACCAATTACATGGAGGGAAAGCATAAATGCAGTCAAACAGGAGTTAGAAGCTGTGATATCTGGATTTCCTATGAGAACAATATGCTAGGAATCAGCTACAGCAGGATGTAAGGCCAAGAGTTGTCACTGCACTTCCTACAATTTCTTTTAATGCCAGGAATAATGGCATTATCTCACAAACAGGTTCTGCAGAAACAGATCTTTAAAACATCACGTTAAACAAAAAAAAACCTTTAAAAAAAAAACTTACTTGACATTTTGATAGTCAAATTTTCAGCCACCTGACATTATATTTTTACTTCTGCAAGACAAAAGAAGATCACGCTAGTAAATGTTGTGCCTTTGCCCCCCTCCCCCCCCCCCCCCCGCCCCCAAACTTTGAAGCTTCAATTGTTATCGATACCAGTGATCATCAAAGTTTGTCAGTTTTGGAATACAGACAAAAGAATTTTCAGAAACCAAGGTGTTGTCTCTTTGCAAAACGAATGGGCTTTCCAAGGAACCTGGCCTTAAATAGCTGTGCAAGAGCACACAGGTTTAGGTCACTTTCACATTGAAGGATCTAAGTAAATATATTTTGCCCCTTACGGAATAAAAAAAGAACATAGCCCATTATTTTACACTCACTGTTTCAGAAATCTGGTATGCATACATAAATGACCAAATGATGTGTCTCTCCTTTACAGGGTACAGACAACAATCACCGAGCCCGGCAGCTGCGGTCTCACAGGCAATGCTTAACCTTTTAGCACCGAAACCAGGAATGCGTCAAACAACACTGTAACGAAGTGTTTTTTCGGCCTTTCTCTTCAAATAACGCCACGGCGGCTGCAACCGCCTTTAGAATCCCTACTAATGACGTGCTCCGGGGCTCGCACACGGGGCTGGCTCGGGGAGATCGAGCGGAGCCTGAGCGGGCCCAAGGCGGCCACCGGCGGGGAGAGGGGGGGTCCCTTGGCCCCAGCGCTCCCTCCCCGGACCCGAGGGCCCTCCCGAGCCCCGCAGCGCTTGCGGTGCAGGACCGGGGCCGTCCCGAGCCCCCCGGCCAGACCCGCCGAGCCCCTCACACTCACCCGCTCGGCGCGGCCGCGCTCCCTTTGTTCCCACGGGCCGGGGCGGCGGCGCGGGCGCCTGCGCACTCCGCTCCGCACTTTCGACACATCGCCCCCGGCCCACTGGGGACTTCCTACTCACCATCGGGGGGGCCTGTTCGGCTGCCCGCGCCCCACTGAAGGGCCAGGGCCGTCCCTGCGCCCTCCGGGACGGCGGCGACCCCAGGGGCCGTGGCGAATCTGCGGGGTGCAATACGAACGCCGCGCGAGGGGCGACCCCGCCCGCCATTACCGGCACGGAGGCGCTGCCTCGCCGGGCGCGTGGTGTCGTCGGGGCTCCCGAGGCGCCCCAGACCCGCAATGCCCAGCATCGTGCTCGTCCCCTTCCCCCGCGCCGGGCACCGCGGTCACGGTGCCCCGAGTGGTGGCTGCCGCTGGCGAATCTGCGGCGCAGGACGGGCGCGCAGGGGGGTCGGTGGACGCCTCGTGCCCGCTGCGCTTTAGCGCCTCCTCCCCCTCACGGGCGGCGCGCGGCGCCTGAGGGGATTTTGGCGCCTTTT
>NW_024581094.1:925141-995605 GCF_017639235.1 Corvus kubaryi | reverse complement strand
CCTGAGGGGATTTTGGCGCCTTTTTCCCCTCACGGGCGGCGCGCGGCTCCTGAGGGGATTTTGGCGCCTTTTTCCCCTCACGGGCGGCGCGCGGCCCCTGAGGGGATTTTGGCGCCTTTTTCCCCTCACGGGAGGCGCGCGGCCCCTGAGGCGCTCTGGGCCCCGCGCTGCCGTGAGGCGACGGGAAAACGCTGCAGGGTCGTGTCCGAGCCCGAATAATATCCCGTAAAGGTAGCGATGGAGTCAGGTGAACCGTCCGTCAGTGCCGGGGGATCCTGGTCTCTGCACAGTGTGGTGCCGAATTGGCGGTTTAGGATGGCAGCGCTTCCAGAGGTGGTTGAGTGGAGCAGGACGAGCTCTGAGGGCAGCGGGAAGGTGCCGGTGTGTGGGAGAAGGCCAGACGAAGGGGGATGGCGTTAGGGACGGCTGAGGAGGCAGCGAGATGGACCCCGGGTAATAAATATTATAAGGTATGATAATTGTCAACTAAATCAGCGTGACAACTCAAAACACTCTGCTGCTGAACCACACAGGATTGTAAATTAACCAGTAGTTTGGGAGCAGTGGAATTGTCCACAATTCCTTGCAGAAATCAGCAAAGGTATCACACAAAGGTAAAACCCTCCCAAATATCAAACAAGGTGAACCGTGTGGCTCTGAGGGTATGAGGAGGATGAAGAGTTCCAGACCTCAGCATTCAGCTTTAAGAGCCTTTTACACTGAAAATTATCGAAGTGACTGAAATAAATATGAAAACTTTGGCAGTGAAACTTGAAAGTTGGACGTTGAACGTTTGACGTTGAAATTGAATGTCTGGCATTGAAATGCTCTCACGTGGCCAATAAGATATATTTCTAGACATTCATGAGGGAGAATTTGGGTGGATCTGAAGGAAAGCCAAGGGGGATGGTACCTGCCTAACCCGAAAGGATGATAGAAGGTGAAAAGAAGAAAAACTAACTCAACATGGGTTGCTGCAAGTTGGTCTTGATGCCTAGAGTTCCACTGGCCCAGTTTGTGTTCATGCTTAAATAAACTTACTTTTATGAGCAAATAAAGAGACAAGAGCTCTGCCCTCATCTGCTTAGACTCTGCTGTCTGTGCCCACAGTGGACATTTGTTGACATGCAGCAGAATAATCTGTGACTTCAATTTTATATTAAAGCAAGAGTTGAAAAGCTTCCTCAGCCAGCAAAAATACGTCACACTAGTTCACCAGCTTCACTGGGCAGGAAATGGTAAAGAAAAGGTGAGAAAATACTTACAAGAGGTGAAAAATAACCTGTTTTTTCCCCTGTTTTTGACCAGGTTTCCTCCTAGTTTCATACATTCACTTCTAGTTTATTAGTAACATGGTTTTGTTGATAGTGTAAACTGCATTTAATGTTAAATTGAAAATAGAAATTTTGAAATATTTATTATTTTAAATTTAACTTTAATTTTAAAATTTTAATTATTTAAAATGTACTTATCTTAAAAAATTAATTATTTATTGTAGTGTTCAAGTATGTTTACTGAAACACACACTCCATACTAATAGTTCTAAATCATTATATATTTTCAAAGCCACCAATGTATTCCCTGCTTTTATTTACCGCGCTCTTTGCCTTAATTCCATCTTGTGATAGTGAAAGGCTTTGCCAGCATACACTTTTTAATATCCTGTACAATATAGAAGTAGTTTTATTGATTTAATGGAACTGTTTATACCACACCGTGCTCACCAGGGGGGATGTAAAAGCTTATTCTTACCCAACTGTTTTAATTACCAGCAGTTTCATAAGCTCTGGAATGAGGACAGACATTCACTGGCAAGTAGGTTGAGACAATGAAACTCGTTTTTACATCAGCCGTTTGCAGGTGCTGGTTGGCAGAGGCTCAGCTGGTCTGGATTTAATTAGCAGCAGAGAAATGAAGAATTCTCTGCCATAGTATTAAGCTTCAGTGTTAATTTTTTTTTTAAATTCACCTTTAAAGTGACCTAAAAATGAGGGTGAGATGTTATTATTTTGATGCCCACGTGGAGTTCACACTGACACCTGTTCACTAGTTTGTGAACAAAAGAGAGTTCTTTACATTTGAAGAGATGGAATTTACGAATAATGCAAAAATAGATACTTACTGAAAGGGGTGAAAACTTAGTTGAAACCAGAATGCCCACTTGAACCAGGCCTAGAGTAGCAGAAGCTACTGAAGTCAGTGACAGGAAGTCACACATGAAGAAAATAGCCAGGGTGACTGGATTTACCAGGAAAAAAGAGTAAGTTTTGTAGCAGGAGGACACTCACATGTTACGGTAAAGATTCTGAGGGAATTCATGTATTTCTAATTGCGAAGATCTTAGAAAACACTTTTTACAGTGCTACAGATTTTCCTATCTGCAACTTTTATTTTGCATTTCTGTTTTACTCCTTTCCTTTTAAAGAGAAGACATTGACACACACACAAAATATGCACGGACAAACTCCATTTTAATACTTTTTTTAATATTAGTACTATCATTTACTTTGGTAAATTCGTATCCCTGTTTAAAGTGCCTTAAAGCAATTAAAACTTAGTTTAAATTCAAGTATTGTAAAATGTACAGAGTCTAAGCACAAAAAAAAGCTGCATAGTGAAAATACTGGAGCAGGCCGATACATTCAGGATGCCAAGTACTCAAGTGGTAACAACATCAGCTCATGATTCAGGTTAAGGATAATTAGCGAGTTTGATACAGTACAGACAGGATGGGGCAATATCGATGTGTTGTTCTCACCATGAACAAAGGATAGAAGCATAAATTTACTCTGAAAGAATCTGTAGTATCAGTTTTGTACACATGCCATAAGTAATAAGGCAGATACTGACACTGAAATCAATCCTTTACATGCTGCTGTAATCCAGTAAATCCTGTGCGTGGGTTTTCCAGGCTTTGAGCCCGCAGTGTTCCAGTGGGAGCTGTGACATCCACCCCCTTCAGAATCCTTACAAACAATCATCCTTGTCTTCATACAATCTCCTTTGAGTCTTTGAAATTTGTCCCATGAGGTTTTAAAGAAGGATGGCTGTTCCTCTGTGTACCGGTGCAGGGTTGTCTGCTGGGGTTTGTGTTTGCCCACAGCTACTTTGGGTAGGAGTGGGGGGTGGTACTTAAGGGGTCTGATTGAATTGTACTTTGAATTTGTAGCCCTTATTTTGCCCGGTTAATTTGGAGTAGTAGCAGTTGTACCCTGGCGTAATAGTGACTTGTCACACATATTAGATCAAGAACATCGCTTACCTGTAGTGTTTGTCAGAAGAGGAATTTGTTGAAGATACTTTAATGCACATTGTTATAATAAACAAAATTAATGGAATATCAGCATTCGAATGGTTGTTTGACTCCTCCCATTTGAACAATTAGAGAGTAATTTCATTTGCCTTGGCTAAGAGACTTGTAGTAAAGGTGTGTGTGGACACATAACGGAATGATTGATTTTTCAGGGGAAATTACTGCTTCAAAATCAGGGGAACAATATGGCTAAAATGTTACTGGATTGTAACAACACTTTTAAAATGGGTGTAGAAGGATGTAGAGGAAAGACATTTTTGCTCAGTTGTTGTCTGAAAAAAAGGAATTTAAAAATACTAACCACTTTTAAAAGAAAACTCTTCATTAGTAGTTCATGTCTTTTAAGAGTATTTTTGTATGTAATTTTTGCTGTTAGAAAGTATTATTTTAAAATATATTTCTAGAAGTATGACAGTTTGATATAAATTATTGCAAGGATTCACCAGTCATTATATGAATGGAATATCGAATAATTAAGAGAAGCAAATATGCATTTCTCATTTTCAGAAAGAGAAAACAAGTTCTCTTTTACAAAGGCAGAATATGCCAAACTATAAAGTTCTAGTTTAACTTTTGTAATATTTAATGAAATTCTACGAAACAACAATGAGAAAATGAAAGGGCTGCACCCAGAGTATAAAACCAGTAGAAGTCAGGTTTCTTGGAATCTGAACCTCCTTCACCCTTTCTTTTAAAGGACTTGTATGGTTTTGTTGTATTGATCCAAGTACTTGGTCAGATGTTGTGGTTGTAGCAGACAGCAGCTGTGGGAGTCCATCTACAGTTTATTTCCAAAGCCCGTTGTAGATGCACTTTGAGGGAATTGGCTGAGGTTAAGGTTTGATGGATGGGATGCTGCAGGATCTCCTCATCACCAGCCTGACTTCAATGTCGGGGAGGGTTTTCTTTTTCGTGTGCAAGCACCCTTCCTCTGTGGCTGCCAGGTGGAGATCAAAACGCAAGGAAACAGACTTTTTCCTTAAGCGAGGGTTGTCCTTAAAGAAAGAACCTTCCCACTCCTTAATGACTTCATCCACTTTTTCTGTCCTGAAACAATAAAGCAAATGTATTTATAATTTTTTAGGCTATATTAGTTATCTGTCTTCAGGACTGCTTTTAAAACAGAGAGAGAAATGTCATCATAAAGTGTCGAGTTATTTTATATGGTACTGAGATATCAGGTTTCCTTTTCTTTTACAGTTTCATCCTCCAGAGAAGCTAAATAAAGGGTGAGGGTTCATTATGTTCTTGTTTTTGTACTTTTAGGTAGACATGGATACAAAACCACTGCTCCAAACACATTAGGCAGTTTGTTTCCAAGGAGAAAGTTTGGAATCCAAGCTCAAAAGTTTTGCAAGAAACCTCAGTACTGTAGTGGGCAGGACAGAATTCCTGCATCTGAAAACCTTCTGAATAGGGAGGAGAAAATCTAGTTTAGACTCAAACCTCAGAATGTGGAGCTATATTACATTAAAGAGAAAAAAGGGCAAAAGTAAAATAGGGAGAATTGAAAAGCCAGCTGATCCAGGAATATTGAGGCACCCAAATCCTGTTGATTCAATTCTCTATGTGTGTGTCAGAATTCAGATGTGAAAGTCAAGCTCTGAGGCCTCACCCAGCTGAGTAAACTGCACCTGGCAGAGTAGCCCTGTGCAGATCTGAGTGACTGTGTGATGAGCGAAGCTCATGCACAAAAATAAACTTCAGCTATGGGGTATGTCTGGTGGACCTTATAATGGCATTAATTTCTTCAGCAGCTGATTATGGTTCAGTGTTAGGAATGGCCCACTACAGTGTGTTTAAAGGTAACATTAAATTAGTCTACAAAAAAGCCTAAAGAGCAGCAGGAAACAAAAAAATTAAAATGAGGCAATCCAATGCTATTGAAGTGATTTCAGGTAAATAACACATCCTAACAGACTTTCACATGCCTACTTGGGAGCCAGGCTCTCCCTCCCCTGTTTGGGGAAACTTAGGAGTTTCCAAGGAGCAAGTTGGAGCAGCTGAGCCTGAATTTATGTGCATAAATATGCCCCAGGGCGACTTCCCAAATGTGGTCTGTCTCTTTGCTTTCAGCCTTAGCGAGATGAATTATTCATAGTTTCATTCTTAACAGAAGTAGAAATTACAAATCAGAAGCACCAGCATGGTATTGTTTGCTTATGAAGCCAATGCTAATAAAAAGAACTTTTAAATGTAATGTATTGTTAAATACTGCCATTCAGTGCACCTTCAGGAGCTCTCACTGTGGTTCTGAAGCTCCTGGGCTATGTGGGCACAAGATAATAGATACCAAATAACGGAAAATTCAAAGCTACTGAAATGTAACCTCCACCCTTTACTTCCAACTGTTATTTTGTGAAATTCTTGTTTATCTTACTGTACAGTGCCATGAGCTTCAGCACTTTTCTTCATGATATTTCCATCTAGGATTGCTTGTTTTGTCATCAGTTCCACCTTCTTTGGTTCATGCTTCTTTACACTCTCTGTAAAAGAATATGCAGGTATACACTGAGCATGCAGAAGGGCAAGGGCGGTACACAGGACCTGGAGGTACACTGGAAAAGGTCCTTTTTTAATATTCAGGAGTTTGTCACTAGTTGTGAACAGTTAGGGCCAAAATCCCTTAAGGAGAAGGTGTCTGAAACTCACCTGAAGGCAGCATAAAGGTGATTTTGCTAGTGCTGGGCTTTTTGTCATCCTTCTGGGCAGGTATTGAGCAACGGAACCTGTAAAAATAAAAATTATTAAAGACATCTAATAATATTGAATTACTTTAACTTCAAGCTTGTCCTGTGAACAGCTGTGAAAAATTTAAAAATGTGAGAATCACGAGAAATTCTGTTTGATTGTGGTAACTGTTTGTTGGGATTTCTCATTCTGAGCCCAGAACTGGAAGAAGTTATTGACAATACCTGTGCAATTTCCTGCAGTGATGTGTCCTGGTCTGAGGCATGAACTCCCTGCCCGGCACTTCACGTGCGTGGACCGGCCTTGTATGCCTGGTCCTGAGGGGCCTAGTGACCTGCAGTGCCTCAAGTGAGGCTGCAGTGACTGTGCTGCTTTCTGCAATGTGTGTGAGACACTGAGTGCCAGAAACTCTGCAGTCAGTGAAGCTACCTTACAATGAAACCTTTTCTAAGGTTTTATACTGTAATTTTTTAATGATTAGTTCATGTATTTACAATTCTGATTATTTGACACCTTCAGAAATGGAAGACAAATTTGAGATCTTTTTCTCTAAGCAGCGAGTACCTGCTCTCTTCTTGCTCCAGCAGACTGCGATATGTTGCTATCTCCTCCTCCAGCTTCATCCTCGTGTTCAGGAGAATTTCATGCTCTCGAAGCTGTTTCTCAATTCCCCTTCTCACTTCCGATAACTCTTTCTCCAAGCATTCAATCTCACCTTCCAGATTTTGTAGCTGCATGTGGTACTGCTGCTCCGTGGCACGCAACGAACGTTCCAAACCCTTTTCCTGTAAAATTTAAGTAATATTTTAAATTTGGAAAGTTCGTGTGTAAAGATGTTATACACGTACATGGTTTCATTAACAAACTGTGTATTTTTACATCAGTTCTTTTAAGATTATTCTTTAAGAACAGGAGTAAAGCTTCCAAGGTAATACTTTGGCTGAGAAATTTTCCAGTAAAATCTGGTAATTTAAGATCAGATGAAAGTGGAGCCACGTCTTGCACAGCAATCCACTGCCTTGAGTTTACAGATCTCTGATTTTAAGTTAAACAATGTCCAGCTCAGTGCTATATGAAGTGCCTGTGTGCTCTTGGAGCTTTTCTGTACTGGTGAATTGAGCAAACTGCTGACATTTTATCATGAATGAATTGATAAATTTGGTCTATACAGTAAAAAAAAATCATAAACATGCTGTGAATTGGTAAGGCAGAATGACCAGGAGCTTGGTGGGGGAGTATAATGCAAGTATATGTTTGGGAGGTGTGAAAATGGGACACCATGTGTGTCTGGACTGGCAGATCCTGCACCAGAACATTTGCTGGGTCAGTGTGTGTGAGTGAAGGCTCTGTGAGGAGCTGGAGCCCCCCAAAGCTGAGTGTTCCTGTGATGGGTTTCTGCTGTATGGTGGCTGTGACTGTCACAGAAATTGACTGGGGGATAGTTTACATCAAGGACAATACTTCTTTTTTCCGTGAGATTTCAAATTTCATTTCTGGCTCTTACCACAGCGTGGAGAGACTCGATTTCGATCTGCATGTGGTGCCACTGCCGTCGGGCTTCACACAGTTCTGCTCTGGCTGCCTTTAGTGCTTCTGCATCTTTGTCCATTCTTTTACTTGTACCTTCTTCTAACTAGAGGGGACATACAAAAGATAACAATATTAAAAATATTCAAATAATGATAATAAACCAGCACATAAAAATACCTAGTTGGAATTTTTGTTAGAGTTGTGTAAATGTGTGTAAGCTCACAGTGAGGAGTTAGTATCTTCTGTACTGTGTAGAGGGAAAGCCCTTATCCCACTGCGTTTGTAGGGAAGTGGTTGGGCATATCTCTATCCCTGGCACCTTTGTCTTAGAGGTATTCTCATACAAATTACCCAGTTGTACTGACACCTTACTCACCTCTGGAGCAAATGGGCTTAGAGGAGGTGCAGATGGTTCAAGCTTCCAAGTTTGAATAAAGTGCTTTGATTTTAATGTATTTTTGAGTTCAGGCTTTTCTTTTTCCTTTTATCCTATTAAAAATAGTTTTTAAAAACCAATCCTGATCACGTGTGGGGTCATTTTAGATTTAGACTTATCTTTGATTTCAATAGTATATTCCTGCATGTAACTTCCAGAATGATTGTTTGGCTTATGGAAGTTATTTTTCTTTTTGGTTTCTGAGTTTCCCTGCAAGTGGTGAAGATGCCATAAGCCCTTGAAACAGCACCTGCTCTTTCACATGTTTTACTGCTTTATGCAGGTTCTTATGATGACATCGACTCTAAGAAAGAATCTCTTTAATTCAGTTCTTATGAACTAAGGAAAATAAGGGGTTTGTTCCCCTGACCTATTGCAACTTTACCAGGCCACCATTTTTGTGAAGAATCTAGATTTGGCTCATCCACAAGTGAACCCCCAATGTTCTTTGCTTCTCCTTTCTTGCCTGGGTGCTGCAGAATTTGTGTGACAGGATCAAACCAGTGTGCACTGGCTGCTTTGTGCCAACACAAAGATAAACTTGGCTTCCCTGATGGGTGTGCAGCTGCTGTGTGTCTGGCACTGCTGGTGGATCAGCCAGGCTGCAGCAGCGTCTGGCCTGTCCTTAAAACAAACCTCTGGGATTCCTCCAATACCTAAGTACAAGGTGACAGAATACCTGATTTCCCCCTGAATTTCTTTACATTTGATGGCTCAAAATTGTTTTGCCATTTGATTTCAGTTGGGTTTAGAGCTGTTTGTATGTAAATCCCTAACAGCAGCATTGTGTGTTGGTAACATTTAATCAAACTGTATGAGAGAACAATTGATATTTACTGAAGAGCAGAACATAGTTTTTACTGTGAGCAATAGAAAATAGTTGCTGCAAAGGTACCGTTTTCTTTACTAGAGGGCTAAAAATGTCAAAGATTGCTGTATATAAAAGGATTCTCTTCAGGATTCTTTTTTCCTCCGAGAAACTACATGGAGCTAGAGGTTACCGTGTTACAGCCTATGTCATCATCCCTTAAATCCCAGCAATAGCCCGGCTGCAGGGACAGAAAAGCATCCTGATGAATTACACAGCATTCATTCAGCGTGAATCCATACCCTTAACAGAATCTATTTCCGATTCTTCTAGTTCACATCTTACTGCGGTAAAATCCACATCCCTTCCCCGAAAATCTGCTGCATTGAAAGAAATTACTGTACCTCATAGAGGCTGCGGGAGGAACTGTACGGCCAGCGAATGGCTCCGTACTCTGCAAGGTGTGTGGCTGTGAGGAGGCATTACCTGCGTCCTTGCTGAGCTGACGGTCTTTATCTGATTTCGGGTGATGAGCGATTCATACTTTGCCCTGATCTCTCGGCGGAGCCGAGCCGGCTCCATCCTCCTCCTCCTCCTCCCATCCTCCCCGGCTCCCGGCTCCGCTGCCGGCGGCGCGGGGCTGCGGCCGCGGGGCCGTTAAAGCGGCAGCGGCCCATTTCGGGGAGCGCGGGGGGCTCAGAGCCTGTCAGCCCGTCCTGGCAGCAGGTTAATGCAGCAAAGCATAGCACTAAAATAGCTAATCCTAAATTATGTGCCGAAATGAATATATCAGTGTCTTAATGTTTTTGTCCCACTGTAACTGTGGGGTTTTATAACCTCGGAAATGTGAGGGTAAGAGAGAGAAAGCAAAGGATAAAGTTGCAGCTGCCCAGCATGAAGTGCGCTGGCAGGAGGACATGGAAGGGCAGAGTCTCCTAGCAGCATGCCTGGATTGCTGGCAGTGCCGCTGGCAGGTGCTTCCACCATTGTTAGGGATGTCACAGAATTTCCATCCCTGAAGGTGTTTGAGACTCAGTGAGATGAAGCCTCGGGTGTCTGACCTGACCCAGTGTTGAGGACTGTCCTGTTTCAGAAACTAGCTGGGCATCCTCTCACCCAACACAGTGGTGGGTTTATGGGCAGAAACACACAAGGAGGGAGAGGAACCAGCACTAAGGGTGCACAGTACTGGTGCAGCTTGTGGTAAGGGCTTTGCCCTCTTTTGCAGAGGGCAAAGTTCTGGTGAATGTACACTTCAGACACATCACTGCTGTCAGAAAAAGGCTCTCTGACTGTGTTTCAGTACCTGTGCCAGGTGTTGGTGTGTTCAATACACACAACATGCAATGTGTGTGGGGTTCTTACCCCTTTCCTGACAGCTCCCAGGCAGGTCCAGCACAGGCTATCTGCTGTGCTGTGCTTCTTCATTTCCTGGCTCACTGGAGCACTGTGTGATCCCGATGATTTTGTCTGCTAAGAACAGCTCTTACCTATTTCATTTTGCCTCTTGCTTATTCATTTTTTTCAGTAGTGCACAATATCAGATATGCAGTAAAAAAATTTCTGATTTCAGTAAAAATTTAAAATTGCCAAAGAGAGAAAGGCATTTTAGACCCTAAATGAGAATATACATCAATGAAATGATAAAAAAGGCAGAAAACTTTTACAAGACATGCATCTTTTTGGAAGCCAAAGTATTGTACCACTTAAAAGTCTCCTGGTGTGAAAAGGCTTCCCTATTCTTGGCTGTGTCTGCTGGCACATGTGAAAGGATCCTGTGTTTGGATTTTATTTTCCTTAGCTGACTGTCTTCCAGTTGACCTGGACTGAGATGGAAAGGTTTTGTTGTCCACTTTCTTTTCTACAAGTGTCTCAATTGTCCTTGTTCTATGTAGTTCTAAACCCAAATTACTGGCAGTGTTTGTCACTGATGGGATGAGAACAGTTACATCAGAAAACCATTAGGAATCCATCAGACAAACACAAGGTATTGCACCTGGGATGGTATAAACTAATGCTTTCTTTTAATATCTTTTTTTTTCAGGTGTAAACGGAACACCTGGCTATGAGATCCCTGAAGGCTAAAGGTAGGTAGGTATAAGCAATTGCATCTTTCCTAGGATTTATGGAATTTTGAATTCTAGCTGCTTTCAATGTTCATATTTCGTTGCTGGCTCACCACACAAGTGGAGGGGGTCATGGAGAGTGAAGAGACATTAATACCTTAAAGCTTGTTGAGTCCTTTTTATTAATGATGAAAACTGGAAAATGAGGTTAGAGCAGCAAATTTATTTTATCTATTGATTACTAAAGATTATAAAAAGCCAAATCTGATTAAATGTGTGCTTCATATTTCTGGTTATTGAACAGAGATTTGATGATATTTTTAAAGAACACCCTGGAAATCATACAAGTAACGCTGATAGAGTGAAGCAGGAAATATATTGCATATCTGCAAGGAATGAAAGTGCCAACTTTGTCTTATCAAAAGATTCTTAGTACAAAGCCAAACGTTTTATCACTTCATACAAAAGAATAAAATTATTTATCCATTTTGGCTTGGAGCAAAAGGATCCTTTGCCACATCAGATTGTGCCTCATATCTTCTCTTCAACTTCCTTAACGTGGGATGCAACAACTTTTCCGTCTACCACTTCTTCAACAATTGTCTTGATCTTTCTAGTTTTGGTTGGATCTAAACATCATGAACAAAACAAAAAATATTTATCAATGTGTTAAAAATGATAATCCAAAGCAGCACATGACCAAGTGCCCCCTTTTCTTTCAAATTGGCTTCTGATTATAATGAGCTCTATGATGTAGTTAAACAGGATAACATGAATTATTTGATTTATAAGAATGACTTTAGAAACAAAATTTTGTTCAATCAAAATTAAAAAAAAAAAAAAAAAAAAAAAAAATCAAACCTACCCTGAGAAGAATCCAGTGATTGTGTTTGAGATTTGGACCCTGTCAGGGGTGAGCTTTCAAATGTAACTGCCTGTCCAGCGCTCCTAAAAGGGAATCGGAGACATGCACTATTGCAGGATGTTCGATAGGATTGGGATAAATTCCCTTTTCATGGTGACATTGATAGATTATTTAAATACTGAGCAGAATAGCTCACTCTCCTCAGTCACAGTGATATTTCAGATCACTGTATGTGCCTTACTGTTGTTTGGAGAACGTTCCACTTATTTTACATCTTTTTTCCTGGAAAGGATTTTGCTACAGAAAAGAAACCCAAGGAGATATTTTGTGTCAATAGTCCCTTACACAAACTCGCCATCCAGCAGGCGCCGGTAGGTTTCAATCTCCATTTCCAGACGAGTCTTGATGTCTAGGAGCTGTTGGTACTCTGCGTTCTGGCGCTCCATGTCAGCCCTGACCTGGAAAAGCTGGGACTCCAGGTTCCCAATCTGCATTTGGATTTGTGACAGCTGAGCGCAGTAACCACCTTCCGTTTCTGCTAAAGTGTCTTCCAGGGATTTTTTCTGTGTAAGGATATTTAATAATCTTTGGTTAAAGAAAAAAACCTCTTTACAAAAACAAAACCAACTGAAGTAGTTTAAGGGAGTGAGTACAGCTGCATTACTTAGAAGGTTTTATTTTCTTTTTGAAAACACCAGTTTGAAAACTGTCCTTTTTGCCTTCCCTAAATGTGATGTAAAAACTCATCTGCTTTGTGACATGCTCTCTGCAATCCAGTTAGATATATTACTGCTATTTAGGAACTAATAGAATATAGGATTTAATTGGAAATAAATGCAAATTCTCAATTCTATGGAATAGGATAAGGTCTAAAAAGACTTTTGAAGTTGCCGAATTGGCCCTAGGCAGTCAGCAGCTTCCCTAGAACGTACCATGGCAAGCTGTGACTGCAGCTCTATTTCCAAGCTCTGGAGAGTCCGTTTTAGATCCGTGATCTCGCTCTTTCCCGACTGGAGCTGCTCAGTATGGGTGGAGATTTCCCTTTTCAGCTCCCCGCTCTGAAATGACAAGGAAGAATGGGGTGTAATTTTACTGTTCCAAGTATAGAGCTAATTTTCCCATGCATTTTGCTGAGTTTGCTCTCTGGTTGTTACTTTTTCATTGAACCACGCCTCGGCCTCTTTACGGTTTTGCTCAGCAATGACTTCGTACTGTCCCCTCATGTCATTCAGAAGCTTGGTCAGGTCAGTCCCTGGAGCAGCATCCATTTCCACGCTGACTTGGCCAAATTCACTGCTTTGGATGCCCTGAAGCTCCTGGAGAGATTTAAAATAAAGAGAAGGTTCTGTTAACAAATGGCAAAATAGTTCTACCAAAATATATGTAAAGAAATATATGTGATATAAATTCTGTTTCAACAAGGATCTGTAGCTTGTTTCTTGCACTCTTTCACTTAGAAATCTCAAAAAATAACAGCAAACAAAACCAATAATGAAATCCAAGAACTCCCACTGGGTTAAATAAGGGAGTAATTTGATGTTTCGCTATTTCATGTGTCTTGTTATGAATCCATAAAGGAAAAAAATAACCTCTTCATGATTCTTCTTGAGATAAGCCAGTTCTTCATTCAGGCTTTCAATCTGCATCTCCAGATCTGCCCTGGTTATGGTCAGCTCATCCAGGACTCTGCGCAGACCATTGATGTCGGCCTCCACACTCTGCCGAAGAGCCACTTCATTCTCATATCTGTGCATAAAGGGATTAAATATTATTTCTTACATGTCCAATGAGGTGAAATGCAAACTATTCATGTATTTTATTTTAGTTTTAATACGAAAACTTAATACACAAAATTATTATAGCATTGTTTAGTAATTGTCTTACAAGTATTCTACAAGGAAAGAGATGTTAATACAAAAGAATTTTTTCCTTATGATATTGGTAAGAGTTTTTGTAGCATTAAGATATCCTTACTTCAGTCTGAAGTCATCAGCAGCGAGTCTGGCATTATCAACCTGCAGAATGATCCTCGCATTGTCGATGGTTGCATTGATGATCTAGAATACAGTGTTCAGAGAATATTGTTACGGCCCAAAGGCTTCATGGTTTTGTAATGGCTTTAAACTTTGTGTTCTACAAGGGTTTGTAGAACTGCATTCCAACACTGCCTTTTCCTTCATTCAGATTAGACAAATCACTGTGTGACACAGCTACAGAGCTGCTTTAATGTACAGGAAAAATTCAGCACATGTCACCAGTGCAAGGTGACAGAGGTGACTCCAAGCATCAGTACCAAAGGATAAATGTGCTCTTGGTTTCCGAAAGAAATTTGTCATTTTCATTCATGCTATTAAGTGAGTTACAAATATAAAGATCCATTAAATACATTGCTTTGCTACCTTGTTTCGAAGATCTTCAATGAGTGGATAGAATTTACTGTAGTCATTCCCAGATCCAGGGGTGCCAGTGCCAGGGCCACTTTTCTCATACCACTCACGGATTTTGCGCTCCAGCTCGGTGTTGGCATCCTCCAGAGATCTCACTTTGTCCAGATACGCAGCCAGACGGTCATTGAGGTTCTGCATCGTCTCTTTTTTTGAGCCAGAAAGAATGCCACCATCGCCAGCACCAGCAGCACCAAGCCCACCTCCAAAACCAGTCCCCGAGCCACCACCAAAGCCACTTCCAAAAGCAGCACCTGAACTGCTGCCGAAACCACTTCCCAAACCTCCCCCAAAACCACTGCCTAAGCCACTTCCGTAGCTACCACCCAAACCACCTCCAAAGCTTCCACCAAAGCCACTGCTTAAGCTGCTCCCAAATCCTGGACCTGAGCTGCCCCCAAAGCCCCCACCGAAGCCAGAGCCTGAACCCAACAGAGAAACTGCACCAAACCCCCCGCTAGACCCCCCACCAAGCCCAAGCCCACTGCCACCAAAGCCTCCTCCACCACCAGAACTGGACATCCTCAGAGATCCCCCTCCAAACCCGCTCCGAGAGGAGAATTGCCGGGACCCGCCACTTGTGCGCATGGAAAAGGCCATGGTGCTCGAGGTGCCTGGATCTGCCCCGTGGAGGATACAAGACAGAGCAGTGCAGAGCGAGAGCAGGGTCAGCTTTATAGAGGGACAGCAGTGGGTGTTTCAGGAAGAGTCCCCACCTCCTGGGGAGTGCTTTCACTCTCTCTCTCTCCCTCCTGTTTGGAGGAAATGTCAGTTTAGTATGTTCTGACCAACCGAAATGATACGTGCCAACCGAAATTGCCAATGGGAGTGGAAATCTGGTGCCCTCCAGGTATTTGTATGAGGGGAAATGGGTGGAGTGGAGCTGAGACATCACGATTGTGTTCTGCCATGTGCAATGGAGTACAAAAAGTTCTTTTCACATTTAAATCCCTCCTAAATAATTGTTTTGTCATTGCAGATTCAGTGCTTCCTGGGTTTGGGGCTGTTATTACAGGAATTTGCTAAGAGTGATCCCTTTGATCCCTGTTTCCCAGTGTGTGTGGGAGGAATGTCTTTCTTTTCATAATGCTCTTCTGGCAGGAGCCTCTGCTGGATTAGTGCTCCTGGATGCTTGATAGGAAGTAAAAAAAGGGACCATCAGGTGTCCAAGGACACATGGATGTTCAGTGAGCTGCAGGGTGATCATTAATATCAAAATACAAATATAAATATACCCAATAGGATTTAGAATTGGGTTTATACCCTAACCCTTTCATCATTGAAATACCTTAGAGTAATATGCGTATAGCCTGTAGCATATAGTCTCTAGCATGTAACAGTTTGTACTTCAGAGCTGAGAACTGACCATTGTGTCTGCTAAATAGTTTGCTGTTACCTCAAAATATGAATTCCGACTTCTGTATTTGGCGCTTTTTATAATACAAATTTAAAGATCAAATGTAGCACCTCTGGGTGCAGGTTTGGGCATGGAAGCCCTTCCAAACCAGTGTATTTTTCTTTGAAGTTATTTTGATAAATGGAAAATTGTTTTTCCTTTGTCTTGGCTTAATTATATGATTGGATTTGTCAACTGAAATGTGTTAATTTTTGATTTATCCGCACCCAGGAGCATGGGGTGCTTTTGGGGCAGAAAGGAGCGGAAGATCAAAGGTCTAAGTAAAGCATTTCTGTGGAAATGAGCTGATAGCCTGGTCTCAGTGACTCGGGGCAGTGAAAGCAGAGGATTAGTTCTTTGGCAGCTGTTTAGGTACAGTAAATAGCTCTGGACAGGTGAGATTTCGTAGGGAAGAGCTTTGTGTGTTTATGTTCTCAAGAGGAAAATGTAAACTCCTGGGACTGAGGATCCAGGTGTGGCACAGGGGCCTCCCTATGGGACAGGGAACACTATTTGCACAGAAAGTTTTGAGAGAGATCATTTCAAATATATTCTTATTGATAAAATATCTTGGCTTGCTGTAGTCCCTGGTGACATAATCATTCACAGAGCATGAAAAGCATCCAATAGGCTTCTTCAATTTATTTTTTCATGTTAATTTATTATGAAAAGCAAATTGATACGTCTTATTAAAATCAGGTTTTAATGAGGTGAAGCTGCTTTGTGTTTGAGTGGGAGTTCACATTCAGAAAAGATGGGATGAATTGATGTCTTAATGTATTTTAAAAACCTAATACTTCCATTTTTATCTCTGTTGGAAGCAATTATACATTTATACCAGGCTGACTTGATTTTCTTTCATCAAGGTACTTAGTCACTATGTAAGTAGACCCAAAGTCTTTTATGTTGTAACTTACAGATTTTTATTAATGCTCCCCCACAATAACAACAACAACAATTGTTTAAGATTTGATAATTTGGCATTTTTCAACCCTTTAGGTTTGGGGTGAATTAGATCAGATTCTTTATAAATCTTTTAGTTTTGGCATCAGCTCCAGGAAACTCAGAGGCGTCTCCTCTGCTGGTGCCATTTACATCTTCTCTTCAAACTCTCTGACCTCAGAGGAGACAACCTTGCCATCAACCACCTCCTCAACTATTGTCTTGATCTTCTTAAGTTTACTTGATTCTGTTAAGGAAATTGAAAAGAGAATTAATTAAATGCAATGTACATTAACAGAATAATGCTGCTGCAGTAGTAGAAGTTGATGAGGAAATAGCAAAAAGCATCTTCAACCCACAGGTACTTGAGGTAAACTTTTGCAGTGTGCAGGGTGTGGCTTCTCCTCTTTTGGAGATTGAGTATGTTGCCCATAGACTGTAGTGGACACCGGGTTCAATAACTCTCTACCAATCTTGATAGCTTTGCTTCAGTTTAGCACAGACTTGTAGACCTAAAGCCTTGGGATAGACTTACACCAAATTGGAAATTTTTGCTATGAAACTGGGTATGTAATGAGGGAGCCTCAGTCTCCCTGTGCCGCTAGTAGGGAGAAACGAATGCTTCTGCAGTTCTCCAGAGGGGAATTCAGTAACTCTCTGTTGTTCTCTTGGCTGTGTGAGGACTCACAGAATCACAGAATGGGTAAGGTGGGTCTGTGGATTTACACTGGGCACCAGAATTGTATCTATAAACCCAGGTTTTATAGTTCCTATAGGGTAACCATACAGCTGATTGCTTTCTTGGTGTGAGATCCCACTGGATGATTATTTGCTCTGAAGCTGTTGTTTTACATCAGGCTAATCATACCATAACATTTCAACAGGCAACCATCAAAACAGAAAGAAGTTGGTGGGACATACCTTTTTCAAGCTCTTCTATTGATGCTATTGGTTCTAAATTCCTGTTCAAATTATAAATTAGAAAATGTAAATATATGGCAACTCATGTATTGAAGAAACATCCTTGTGCATTTCCTGTGTGTTTGATCAGGACAGCTAATCCCCTTTCATCAAGACATTTAACCAGGAGATAACTCAGTAGAACGAGTTCTCTCAGTTAAAGTGAAACTTGCTAAGCATAAGCTGTAGCTGCAGTTAATCTGCAGACTTATCTCTGCAATGCCAGGACTTCATCCTACGCAGGTACACCCGATCTAGTTCCTGAGCCAGAACAGCTGAACAGGTAGAATCTGGGGGGAAGTTCCACTCTCTGCTTAACCCACACGGACAAGTTGATCCAAAACTGCATTACTGATGTTCCTGGCATGTGAACATCTGCCCAACTCCCCAGCTCACAGAGTGACAGTCTGTAGGCTGGGAGAGCCCACCTCAAAATTCCACAGCAGCTTCAGCAGCCCAGCCTGAACGGCAGCCTGCTCTGATTCTCTGGCTCAGAACTGGGCAACAGACTTCCCCACCCCAAAGCAGTTGGAGAGAGGCAGATTTGACACAAAAACCAAACCAACATGCAAAGCCATGTGTATGCTCACCTGCTTTCCTCTCCCTCCAGCAGCCGGCGGTACGTGGCAATCTCCATCTCCAAGCGAGTCTTGATATCCAGCAGGGTGCTGTACTCATTGTTCTGAGCCTCCATGTCAGCTCGGAGCTGCCTCAGCTGAGCCTCCAGACTGGAAATTGCTCCCTGTATCTGGGCGAGTTGATAACTGTACCGTGCTTCTGTTTCAGCCACAGAGCCTTCCAGGGTCTCTTTCTATAGTCCATGGGAAGAACAGAGACATGTCATTCAGAAGATACATTTTTCTGTTAAAATAACATTTTGATTGTAAAGCCCCTCATTCCTCTATTTATCTGTGTAACTCTCTGCTATCCACAGTCCTTATTTTGCTTTTTGTTATTTACCATGGTCAGCAGGGACTGTAATTCCAGCTCCAGGCTCTGGAAGACCTGCCTCCGTTCCATGATCTCTTTCCTTTGGACCCCCAGCCGTTCAACATTGAGGGCAACTTCCTGGTTCAGTTCTGCTGTCTGGAATGAGGAATGGAGGGACTGTGAACTGCAGCCAGGCATGACCGAGGTTCTTGCTGATATTTAAGCAGTTGACTTTACCTGCTTTTCAAAATGTTCTTTGGCTTCTTGGCGGTTCTTTTCTGCCATTTCTTCATATTGCTTTCTCATGTTTTCCATAATAGCTGCGAGATCAATGCCGGGAGCAGCATCTACTGCCACGTTCACGGAGCCACTCGCCTCTTTGCGCAGCCTGTCACGGTCCTGCAGCATGGGGACTGTGTTAGCATCAGCTGCAGGGAGCTGTCACTCCTGGGCATTGGACACAAACTCAACATCTACACACACAGGACTAATCCTTAATAGTACCTCGGGGCAGGACAACTTAATCACCTTGTAAATACTGTTTAGTGCACCTCATCTTAGAACAGTTTACTTACTTTATAGCAATAAATGCTATATCATAGATAAATGTATTCTAAGAATTATTTCCTCACAACCGGACCCATGGAATGAGGGCAGAAGTCATGGCTCCCATTTGTGTACTTTTTGGGGTAGCAATTCCTAAACTAAATATTATTCTTAGAGCAAACCTTCCCTCATTCATTTCTGGAATGGAGGAATGTTCAGCCTTTGACCCCTGACAGCTTAGATGTCCCTTAATGCCACACACAGTTATGCTGCTTCCAGGAAGGACAGAAGTGCTTCCTAGCGAGGCTGTTTGTGTTTGCCACTCAGAACCCCTCTCCCTGGCAGTGCTCAGCTGCTCTCACCTCCTCATGGTTCTTCCTAAGGAAAACGAGTTCCTCAGTTATATTCTCAATCTGGGACTCCAGGTCAGATTTCGTCAGAGTCAGGTCGTCACGGACACGGAGCAGTCCGGTGATGTCGCTCTCCACACTCTGCTTGAGCAGGTGTTCGTTCTCAAACCTGTCCAATAAGGTGCCTTTTGTCATCATTGGAATGCAACAGTTTGGTGTAAATGTTAGAATCAGTAATTACGACTGTCATTGTGAAATTTTCATTAAACTGAAATTGAAAAATGTTCACTTCTTGGCACAGATTCCAATAAGTGAAAGCTTTCCTAAATAAGAGGAGCATGAAAGAGAATAAATACAAAATCATGGAACTTACTTCAGCCTAAAGTCATCAGCAGCCAGCTTGGCATTGTCGATCTGCAGGACAAGCCCGGCATTTTCCATCTGGGCAGCAGAAATCTAAAGGGAATGGTGGACAAGCAATGAAAGTTTGCACTCAAGAAAGCCACATTCAATCCTTTCCTGGGAATGAATACTGTAAATGGGCTTCATCCTGCTTCACTCAGCTGTTTGTTAGCTGGGTTTAAAGCTAAGTTCCATCTGAAGTGCATGAAAGGAGTTAGGGATGTTCAAAAGGGAAATTGTCCTGTCACAACATAAGAGTATTGAATAGTTGGGATGAACTGCTCTCTGAAGGAATCTGCTTTAAAATGCTGGGAAGTAGAACTGATAAAAAATAACAGAGGAAAGATTGAAGGAAATTCTGGAAACATGATTTGACAAATATGTCAGCTGATTGCTGGGAATATTTCATTGTTTCTGGTGGTAATTTACTATTTTAAGTAGTGATCTTTAATTTTTTTCTGAGCATTTGTCCTTCTTTTCTAAACACCAACTTTGGAATAGACTGTTACTAAACTATATTTAAATACATAGATTACCATTAGTACTTTCTCTAATTAAAGCCACCTAAGGCAAATATCATAGAACTAGTTAATTTTGAGTCAAAGATTTTTCAGGTATGAGATTACTTACCGCTGCAAGCATATATCTGGTATTACAAGTGATGTAAAATCTGTCACTAATTTGTAGATGATCAAAATTGAACTTTTTTTTTCCTCAGCTGGGCCAGTTACAGTTTAGAAAAGTACATTTTCTACAGCAGATTATTCTCTCTCTCACTGATAATTGCATTTCCTATATTTATAGAGGGCTCTACGATCTCTTTATTATATACTAATTATTACCTTATTTCGGAGTTCTTCAATCGTTTTGAAGTAGGAGCTGTAGTCCTGCCCTGCGCTTTTGGTGTTCTTCTCATACCACTCCTTGATCTGCATCTCGATCAGGGAGTTTGACTTCTCCAGTGAGCGCACCCTCTCCAGGTACGCAGCCAAACGATCGTTCAGGTTTTGCATAGTTGATTTTTCATTGCCAGCGAGCAGCACATCGCTACCAGTGATGCTGAGCTGGGAGCTCCCTCCGAGGCCTTGGCCAGAGCTGATGCTGGTCGATATGCGGGTGCCATAGCCCCCAGCTCCCCCGTAGACACTGGGTGCCTGGATCTTCTGGATGGACATTTTCCTGGAGGTCAGACTACTGACACTGGGTGCCGAGGACTGGAGATGGCTGCTCGTACCCCACTGGATGCTGCGGGTGGAGAATGCCATTTGTGCTCTTTGTCTTCTGGACTGAAGCAGGTAAAGCAGCACAGATAGAGACGGCAGCGAGGAGCTGAGTGTGCACTGTGCACCTTTATACCAGGTCCAAGAGGAAGCACAGTGGCTGGAAACCCCACCTCTGTTGACGCAGAATTTCACTGGTATCAGCACAAAGAGCACACAGGATATTGCCCCCCCCTCCCCATAATTTAAAGGGGTTTTCATCTGTTCGTCTGTGTTTGAGGAACACTCCCTGGATAGTTTGCTTGCTTTGTTATTTTGTATAACAGATAAACAAAAAATGATCTGTTGAATCATTTATAACCATGTACCTGCAGACAATCCTCTTGGTAGCCCTTTGGAACAAATGAGTGGGTTCTTAGCCCCCTATGCAGTGCATTAATTTAAAATGAGAGTTGCCTCTTGTATGTGACAAGAGACTTAAAATATTTATATTTCTGTTGAGTAAGCAATAACTTGGGCCTCAGAACGGTCTAGAACAGTGTATAAATTATTAGAAAGGAGGCAGATGTACTACCATGTGAATCATTTTGTAGTAAGCACAAACCAACATCTACACTGCCAGTGGAGAGTGGAGGCTGTTGCCATCAGCTTGGATTGGATATGCATTTGTCTGGTATTAGAAAACCCTTGCAAGTGGAATTCGAGCTTTCAGTACAGCTGAGACTAAGTGGGAAGGGTATTTCTTTGCCCTTAAGTGAGGTAGGAGGAATGAGAATATTGGAAACCTTCACACCCCCCTGTGTCTCACATGTGAGATGTTGAAGTCTGAGTGGCAGGAAGCGTTGCGTTCCAGCTTCCAGCAGAACAAGCCTCCAGCCCTCCTGCGGGGCTGAAGTTGAAGCAAAACAAGTTTCCCTCCTGCCTCATCAGTATTCCAGAGACCACCAGCTAACAAGTGCCATGCTGGAGGGGTCTGTCCCCAACCCAGGGGCTCAGGTCATTAACAGGAAACCAGCTGCCTTTGCATGGCATGAAGAAACCCAACAGCCCTACTGCTGATCGTGCAGAGGCTCCTGAGCTGACTGTGCTGTACACTTGATACAGAAAGTGCATGGAGAATTTGGAAAGCAAGGAGAGAACCCGATTGCTGAGGGGTTGTTAGTGCTGCAGGAGAGCAGGTGGCAGGTGAGTGTCGGGACAGTGTGGAGGTGCAGCTTCTGGGGCATTGCACTGACAGTGCTTATGTGTGTTACTGATACTGTCAGGTAGAACAATGAGCACATATGGCTTGTGTTAGTGAGAGCAGCTGCTGTATGTACTGATCTCCCAGCCTTGGGGCAAAGAAATTGGTGAGACACTGAGCTTTGAAGGCATTGAACTGTGTATTGGAGGCACCTTCAGGTTTCTGAGAGCACCCAACCCAGAATATTAGGGAATCAGTACTGCCAAGTTTTTTCAGTTACTGTGCTAGGGATTAGTCTAACTGGTCTTGGCTCAAGTCAGAGAGTTAAACTGTTGTATTTGGCTATTCTGGAAACACAGCTTCCAAACCAAAGCAATCAGTGTGCAGGGCAGGATTTTTTTTCTAGGAGGATGCTGTGGTGTGTCTTTGGACCTTGAACTTCTTTGGGTGTAACTTGTAATAAAAAAGTCTTTATGAGATGTGAAACCAAAGTACACTGGCCATGACATTTAGTGTGTCATTACAGAGACTCAAGGTATGTTGTCTTTTGTCCATTGAAATTATTCCGGCTGAGTAAGAATTACACATTTTAGTAGAGCAGAGCTTACACCTTTAGAATGTAAGAGAAGTACAGAAGAGATCTTGCTGTTCTTACATCCCTTGGCCCTGTATCTGACTGCCTAGATCTCTGCAGGATTCCGTGGCAGTCTACTTAAGAGCAAACATTCCGCATTGTCTTCTCAGTATTTACTAAAATTAGTTTTCATGTTACCTTGGTGATATTTTTTCTAAACATCGTTTGGAGGTTCTATTTTTTCATTTAGTGAGTAAATGAAAAAAGAAGTCAGCGATCTGAATTAAAGTGAGCATCAGTCTTAGGTCACACATTATGGCTGTGCTGCTTTTGTTCAAGCTGAACCTCCAGCAATTATTTTCTTCTACACTGTTAAGCAGAAGTGTCTGAGATGTATGCAAGGGGAAGCACCAAGCAATGGCATCGTGCAAACCTGATGTGAAAAGATATAAGGCTGAATTTTCTTAGTGTTCTTTTTGTTCTTATCCCTAAATTGTTTACTGACAATTTTTCTGGTCTTATTTTATATATGCTTCTATACCCTCCAAAAAGCTAGAATATTTGCTAGGATCAAGATAGGTTCACACCAGAGGTGAGGTTTTCTCCTGGTTTTGGTTCAGTACACTTTTTTCCATGAAACATATCTTGACTGGTTGTGTCAATCACTGGAAACTGCCAGAGGGAGCCCTGAAACTGGAGCCATGGCAGTGAGGGGAGGGCGAGGCCCCAGACAGGCTGGAGGGCAAGGGGCTTCTCAAGGCGTAAGTTGGGAGTGGCCTTGGCCTCCTCCACCCCTGGACTATGCCCAGAAATTATCTGCAAGAACATGGGCTGCCTCATTTTTATTTATTTTTTAATTTTATTGGTTGTAAGAATAAGTTATCCAAATAGATACTGGGCAACCTAAAAATCTCTTGTCCAGTACTGCAGTTTTGGTCAGCATGGAAAAAGTGCTGTAACAGTTTGCTGGTGCTTTAGCTCAGCAGAGCAGTTTCAGCTCCAGATTTAGTTGTGGGAGCTGTAGAGCACAGTCTGTGGATTCACAGGTAACACTTCCCTTCAGTGACGTGCTCAGTCAGAGGGGAATGGCTGTAGACATAATAAAACATTTATAGCAACACTTACGAATTGTTTGATTTCATGAAGAAATGTCACCTGTGTGGCAGAAGTTTAATGTGCATTAGAGGGCCACGGAGATAAGTCCTGCAGGGCTCTGATAATGTGGATACCATTCCATCTGACTCACCTGTGCTAACCAGCCATGGGCAACCAGTCTGGAGCGTTCAAGGAAAAAGACACACCCAGCTGTGGGTCTGTATTTCTGCTGCCTTTAGGTGGAACAGATGCTTTTCTTTTGGCTGACATAGAGACTGAAATAAAGCAAAGTCTTTTAGCAGTCTGTAGAGATGATCCATTCTAGGAGTGAAATCCAACACCCTTTTGTTGGTCCCTGTGTTTGGGTTTAGCATCATTACAGTTTGATTTGGAAAGATCAGCACTACAGTCCTGAAAAGATGTCTGCTGTGCAAAGTGCATTCAAGAGAGATGCATTCAGTGTTCAATGTTCCAGCCATATTCCAGTATTCAGTATTTCTGGGTCTGAGATGTTCCCCTCCTTCTCTTCTTAACTACCTTTGCACCTCCTGTTAATGCCAATGCCTGTGAAGCCTGCTCTCTCCAAGGAGCAAAGCCAAGTGCTTTATGCTTTGCTGAATGGGATCAGAGGAGAGAAAGTTCTGGATGATGTCACCAACTCATCTGGATTCACCTAAGCCCTGAACATTTGCAGCTCAAGATCTTACACTGTCTGCCTCACATATTTTTTTCCCTCATTTCCCTCTCCTTTTTATCTTTTGTCCAATGAAAATATCTCTGTCATCAAACCACTGCACCTTATTTCTTTCTGCTTGGAGCTTTGACCAGAGGGGTAAGTTAAAACATTACTTTACATATTTATGGTACTTAGAGAGGTGCTCCAGCTCCTGGAGTGCATAAGGCAGTGTGTGGGTTCCATCCCTCCCCAGCCACAGGTGGAAAATGAAAGTCAGGAGCTGCCTTTCCTGTCTCAGCTGCTCTCCTAGAACAGAATCAGATCTCAGTGCCAACAAAAACAGCTCCAGGCCACACAAACGAACCTTCTCTTTTTTATCCCCCAAAAGTGCCATTAAGATCAGCTTTAACAAGGACTGCTGGCAGATCTCTCTCTCTCTTGGAAAAACCCTGTGCAACTGAAGTGTCAGGGAAATGAGGAAACCAGTGAACTGGAGAGAATTTCAGCTTACTGACTCAGGTCCATAATGCTGGAGTAGTTCAGTATCTATGAAAAGTATTTCATATTTATATGATTCAGGAGGCAAATACAATTTCCATGGCCGTATGCAAATATAAGCACACACTGATCGTACACCATAAAAGATATGTACAAACACACTGTATTGCATATGTTCACATCTGTGTAGATTTTTTTATTAATTAAAAAAAAATCCTTGTGGTTTCGGGAATCTCACTTGTGCCACACTTGGAGCCCCCAAATCAGAAGAAAAACTCAATTTCCCCCCAGGGTATGATTGCATTCAAAATGCCAGGAGGTGCTTGGGTAGAGGCACAGCTGCAGCTTCTTGTTTGGGGACCACTCTGGAATATCATCCTTTAGTGCATTCCAGCGATCCCACGGCATCCCCACTCCAGGGGTTTGTACAACCAGGAGCAAGCTATCAGCTGCTTGGAAGCCAAAATACCATCCCAGCGTCCAGATCTGTGTCAGGAAAGCAGGTACTAAAAAAGCAAAATAAAGGAAACAGGCCGAAAATCCGTCTCCATACTCCCCTGGAGAAAGTCTGGCACTGTTAGTAACGTACATTGCACAAATACTGCAGCAGAAATTTCCAGTTAGAAGTTGTTCCCCAGCCTCAGGAGCCCCAGAGGAGCGGCAGGAGCGGGGACAGGCTCCGTGCGGATCTACCTGCTTGTCACTAGAGGCCACCACCGGCCTTCGGAACGGAGCTGCCTCCAGCCCTCCCTGTGCTGTGCACCGCGGGAGAATACGTGCAGAACTTGAGCAAGGGGAAAAAGCCTCACGGATTACATAACGAGATTTCTCATATTATCCACTTTCCTGGGCCTATATCCACAGGACATTTCGTTGCATCGCTCTTCTCGCCAAACGTTTAGAGGAATATTTCTTTTCAGAGCCACCAGCCGTAATTAAGGAGTTCAGTGCTGTGTATGGAGTGGGTTTGGAAGCAGTGGCAAGAAGAATGGGCTATCTTTCTAAATTCTGACATCTGAGTCTTTGAGGACAGAGAGTGTTCATTATCCCTTTGAATTACATCCTTTTTTATGACTGATGCTTGAGTATCTCAATTTTTAGGCAGCGATAGGCTGTAGACATTAAAGAAAAAGCTGCTTTAGTTGTGTTTTTATTGTTTTTGTTCTGCACAGAAGCAATGTTATTTCCAGTGGATCCATTCTTAGACTGTCTTGAGATTGTTTCTCGTGAGACTAACCTGAAAGCAGAGCCTGGGCGCTGGAGCGGCTTTCAAAAATTAGTCATTTGTCTTACTAATAAGACATAAAAATGTGTTTTCTTTCCTGCACTGGTAACTTTACGATCACAATTTCTGTCTGCTTGAAGCAACGTTATAGATTTCCTGCTTTGAAATTGTTCTGGCAAGAGTCACTCCCAGTTTTTTGTTTGATGCATTTGATGTTTTATTTTCTCATATGTTGGTTTGGGGATGCAGAGCTGCACCAAAGCCAGTATTTCTCTAAAGGCAGCACACCTTTAACTTCTGTTCTAAGGAAGAACTGTAGTTTATAGCTACTTCAGCCTGTTTGTTTCTCCTTTTCTCTGCCTGCTCCAGCTAATTATGCCTCTTAATTGAAATATATTTTTCCAAATTATATTCCTCATTTTTGTTGCTTTCTATAGAGCCTAATTACAGCCCGTCACATCGACTCCTTTGGACTTGTCCTTAGGACATTGGAAAGCCAAAAAATTTACCCCCGAAGTCTATATAGGTATTGAAAGTGTCTTCACCACTGCTGGTATTATGATTTTATGCCTTTAAGCTTCTGATGCATATTCAGACATTCAAAAAGCAAATGAACATGTCCAGAAGAAGCAGCCCTGCACCTGCCTCACCATTAGGTCATGTCTCGGAGTGGGGGCTCCTGCCATAGGGACACTCCAAACTGTTGGACATTGATGCTTCTGCTTCACTGAATATTTTTGCAGATAATTGGTTTGTGCCAGCCCTAGGCCTGGGGCTCAAGTAGGTCATTTCAGTATAGTCACACAATTAAAGATATCATAAAAGTACAGTTTGAAAAGAATCAAAAATTTTACAGAGGGAGGAATGATGAGGAAACAACACATGGTAAAACTTTAGTTGTGATTTCACCAAGCCAAACGTCCAGGTAGAGTCAATAATTAACATGCTTTTGCTGTATAACGCAGGACTTAGGGGGACAGGGGGTGCAGCCTCTCCGGCATTATTCTTTCCTTGCTTCCCTGTTTATAGATTCTTCCTTTTTCTAAATGATTCATACGCAGGAACAGGCATCTCCTAGCAAAACTTTAGAAACCTTTATAGGTCAGGGTGTGGACATTGTGAAATGTTTTACCGGCTCTTCTACCTATTCTCTCTGCTTCAATAATCCGTAGAACCAGTGGGTTTAGCAGTGCTATAAAGACAAGATTTCTTTTCTTCTCTTTCTGAAGTGACTTTGTTAATTTTGCATCTGCATTAACCAGGAAAGCAGAAAGCAAAAATTTTCATTCTACAGATGTGGCTGTTGATAAATAAGGCTGAACCCCAGCAGTGTGGGGCCAGCTCCCCAGAAGAATGTGTGATTAATAGCACAAACCATGACTGCATTACCTCATCGCACACTTCTTCCAGGGGATCAACACTTCACTTACCAAAGCTGCCTATTGTAATACACCTTAATAAGTTTTAACATTTCTACAAGTGAAATGAGCTGTGACTCATGCCCAGGCTGGAGTGCAGTCAAGGCTCTTGGAAATCATGCTGAGGATTATTCTGTGCAGGACTGCCTTAAATGGCAGGTGAAACTGCAAGGAGCCAGTTGTGAACGCTGATGGTTTCAGCCTCCTTTTATAGGCCAGTTCCTGTATCTTGTTGGTTTGAAGAGGTATTGTTGCATCATTCACTTATACTGAGAAGTGCTGTTCTTTCCTGCTGATGTTTCTTTGCTATCCTTTTCCATTTATGGGAAATAGAATTTATTCACTTGGAGGGTGTTGTTTTTAATAATGCTTCATATTTTTCAAATTGCACTTTCTTTGTGCCTGGGTCCATCACTTTCTTGGTGTCGAAATGGCACTTGTGTGTGTATGGAATACTGAAGGAGAACAAATACCAGCTGGCAGAGTTCAATCAGTTTCAATACAATGAATTAATAAAGTCATTTTTCAAGCCATACATCATCACAATCCTGAAGATTTCCTTCCCTTCAAGCCACTGCTCTGAGATCAGAAGCAGCACCACCTGTGCTCTTAAAAGTCTCCCAAATACTACAAAGCCGCCAAAGCTGCCAGCAGTGTTCTGTACAGCACTCATTTCAGTCGGGCTGTTGGCACAGGTACACTGAAGAACATAATCAGAGTATGTGCAGGGTCCTGACCAGCCATAAACACTTAGAATGAATCAATAGCATTATCTCTTCCGAGCAATCAGACACTGGCAGGATTGCTGTGAGTGGGGAATGGCTCTTCAGGAAGTTGTATTATCTAATAGCCTGCTAAGTAGAAGCTGTGAAGTGATGGATTCTAATTTAGTGGCTCTCAGTGACTTTCTTTGCAGCCTTGAGCGAGTTGTGTCATCTCTTTTTTCAATTTCTCAGGCAATAAAATGGGAATGATAATACAGCCCCCATTCATTATCTCCCTGACTTAATCTCTCAGCGTGGTGTGAGAATGTGATGTTAATAGTGCATGCAAGTGGTAAATATTAGCATCATTATTTATTATTTAGGGTGTAGACCCACCCTAAATACATTCAGGAATGCATAGCTTATCTACTGGAGCACAAATTCAGAGGTAATGAGTAACCACCAGATACAGGACACACATGGCTGGTGACATGGTGTCACGAGCTGTTCAACACAAAGGAAATCTGCAGTTGTACAGAGCATTCTGGAGCTGTGAAAGATTCTCCAGACATAAGCAATTTTTTCCAGAAACAAACAGAATGTGTTGTAACGCATATTTGTATGTTTAAGGACTAATTGGTTTACTCCACCTAGTAAAAGACACTTGAATGTCTGTCTTGGAGCCATTGGTGCATGATGGTGTCAATCACAGGGTGAGCTGTGAGGATGGTGCTGTGAGCTGTACTGGTCTGGCCTGTACAGAGAGCAACAGTACAGGTGTAAGAGAAGGTTAAAATCATCAGAGTGGTGGAGGGGAGTGGGAATTCTGCTGCTTCTTAGCAGAGGAGAACAGGAATTCCGCTGCCTCTTATCCAGCACCGCTCAGACCACAGCCACAGGGCACGGGGAGTGCATCTCACCTCTGCATGAGGGGACACCAGGGCAGAGTAAAGCCAGAGCATTGCTCAGGAATGTGAAATAAGGACAGGTGTGTTCCATAAAGCACTTCAAATATTCGCTTTTCCTTCTTCTTTCTTGTAGTTCAGTACAATAACCCAGCACAAAGCACATTCTTTTCTTTGATGTAGAAATAAGGGGCTACTTAGAAGTTTTTATAATTATTTGTGTCACAACATTGTGGCTCTGCTATGTAAATCTGATAAATGAGCATATCTTTAAATAACACAGAAAATTGTTCAAGAAAACCTGGGCACATTTTGTCCAGATGCTGCAAACACCAGGTCTGGCTTGTTAGATCTGGTAAGCCATAAGGAAGGACACTCTTAATTAGCCAGGAGTTACTAATCCTGTATTACAAGTTTTACCCAGTTTAAAGAAACCATTAGGTAATCCATCCAGTGCTTTTGGGATCTCTTTGTGCAAGAAGGGTGGAGAGTTGAGGTGCGGGGGGCAAAGGGGGATCAGGAACTGGTCGGAACATGCCAGTAGCAGAACATTGTATCACAGAAGTGGACTTTGTTCAGTTTAATCTGCATTTCCTTTGAGATTTCCCCCTTCCTTTGTGAGCCCTGTTTCAAAGTAAGGCAGGTAACAGGAGCCCTTTTGTGAGAGTCCATGGTGAGTGGGGATGACGGGCCATGATGACAATGTCTCTCATGAATGCAAGACTGCCCTGGACACACAGACGGTGACTTTGGAATGCAAATCCCTGACACACTTATTATATTCTATTTGGTCTCTCTTCCTTCTGCCTTACACTCTTCCTTATCTGAATATCCTAATGATATTTCTTTTTTCCTTGCCAAGATTTTATCTTTGCGTAGCTCTATTGCTGTCAGGGTCTGCTGCTGACTCTGGCATTGGGCTGAGATGAGAATGGGAGGAAGCCTGGGTTTGGCTAAAGCCGACAGCTTGCCCTGACATTAGCAAGCACTGTAACACCAGTCTGGCCTGACTGCAGAGCCCTTCGACCGAGACACTGAACATTAATTTGAGACCAAATAACTGAGATGGTTTTTTGAATTACCTGGGTCATCAAGAAAGAATGAGTGTCTGGAAAAGTGCTTACAGGCTCTGAGGGAAAGTGTGTAAAGACAGTGCAAGAAAATTTCCCTCAAACTGAAGAATAAAGAAACGTTTCTGGGGGACTTTTTTTAGTAAAGTGACTTCACAACACTCCTACTCATAATGCTGTTTTAAATGATGACATTGATAAGTTGTATATATTGAATAGTTTTGCTCATGTAATGTCACCTGTAACTTGTGTGCCTCTTTCCTCTTCTGTGGCCTTCCAGTATTGTCCTTCCTGAAACAACAAGGCTTTGGCTGTCCTGACCCATGTCAGTGACACTGCCACAGTGGACTGGGCATATGTAAGGGAAAGCAAAATCAGATATTCCAAGGACCAGAACAAATAATGGATAAAAATTTATTGGCTGCAGTGAGGTATATGGTGACAGGCATAAGACCAGGAAAAAAGTTGAGAGATTATTCCCCTTAAATTATAGCTAATTTGCAGAGCGGTAACTGAATCCCAGATGGATATTCCTGCCCTGGGGAGATGTTCACAATACATCTGTCACTAGCTGAGCGAGTCACTTTAATTGGACAGCTTTTCTTCAGCATTTTGGTGACTAAAAGCTCTTTAAACTACCAATGTCAGCTATACCCAGCTCTGTGTGGCACTTTGCAGTGTTAGGCTGCAGATCATTTTAGAAGCATGTTCACTGCAGGATCCCTGTTTGACACACAGGGAGCCAGCCCACAGCACCCTGTTCCCAGAGGGGCCATGGGAGCTGCTGCCGGGAAAGCCAGTGGCTGGCAGAGGTTTCCTTCAGGCTTGCGGGGGGATCTCGTTGATGGTGGAGGACACCACCTCCCCATTCACGCTGTCGTGGACAATCGCTTTGAGCTTTCGGTTGCTCAGCCCAGAGTGTTCTGAAAGAAAGGGAAGTTTAGTTAGTCAAGGGGAAATGCTGAGACAAGGTGATGCAGGGAAAGCTTCATTTACAGTCATTTGCCTGCTGCCTCCTCAACTCAGTTATCTCTACATGTTTTCCTTTAAGTCAATATCTGTTATTGCTCTGTGTGAAATGTGCTGCCAGAAAGTCACCCTGCGTCTGGTCCAGGTCAGGGCAAATGAATAACACAGCAACAGCCCAGCCAATGCAAATCCAGCAGATTATCCTGGATGTCTGCAGGTCATGCTCATGCCAGAATATGAGTTTCCAGACATGCAGATTTTTGGTTTGCTCTCAATCCCTAACACTGTTTTAGTCACCCAGCAGAGTCTCCTTGCCTCCTCATATCCCAGGAAAGCTTTAGTCTGGAGCCTGAGCTGTGGCCATGTGTGTTACTGACAGGGGCTGGGGCTGAGGCAGCCCATGGGCAGGCACAGCCCAGTGGGCTCTGCAGTGAGCCCTTCACAGCAGTCAGGAACCACTGAAATGCTTCTCAAAGGCTTGCATGAGCCTGCCATGCACACCCTCCACAGTTCACTCAGGTGAGGTTAAAATTGCCGTGAGTAAAATCTGATTGGAAATGACAATAATTAAGAGTCACTACAGAGAACAAAGTAAGGAACTTTTACCTTTAGTTTCAGATTTTCTTGCTGTCCTGTGAAGATAATGAAATAGAGAGAAAATAATGTTACACTAATTTCAAGAAGTTATTCATCCCCTTCTCACTGATTCTAAGGAGACCTCATCCCATTGAGATAAAGTTTAAAAAAAAACGAGGAAAAAGAATGATGCTTTTATACCATGTGAGCTTTCCCTTTGGTAGATCCTCTCACTGGAAACCATCCCTGGGCACATTCACTACTGCTCCCAGGGACAGGTGCATTGTTTCTTCTGTATTTGGAATTGCTTAGGTTGCTCCCAATTTGGTTTCTGACAAATACCCTCACACCTGGGGTCACTCTGTCTTGCCTGCCTGAGAGTTTCAGTTCTAAAGGCTGCTGATGTTCCTTTTCTGACTTCATACAAATCAGATGAGAGGATAAAGATGAGGCCAGCATTCTCCTGTGCTGAGATGACCATGCTGTGGGAGTGGAGAATTTTTTTTTTTTAATAAAAAGTTATATTAATTTAGGTAATCCAAATTACATGGATACCAGTGTCTCTGTACTCTGAGTGGCTTTGGCTTTTTATTATGATCTGTCACATTAAAATACCAACCCTTGATGTAGTATGGGACTCACAAGCTTTGATTAAGCATAAACAAATAAACAAATAAATAATCCAAATATGAGGACTCTCATCTGTTCCAGTCGGGGCAGCTCTGCCTTACCCGTCAGCATTCCCTTCCAGCAGCAGGCGGTACGTGGAAATTTCCTTTTCCAGGCGGGTTTTGATCCCAAGAAGAACCTTGTATTGGTTATTTTGCTGCTTCATGTCATGACGAACCTGGCTCAGCTCTTCCTCACACCTGGAGATGATCTGCTGCATGTTTTGAAGCACAGCAGCGTAGTAATTCCGAGTGTCAGCCAAGGTGTCTTCCAGCATGTGTTTCTGACAGGGCAGATAATACCAAGACCATGATTATTATTTATGTGGTAGATATAACACAGAAATACCAGCAAATTTGGTCTCTAGCTAGAAGATTGCAAAATTAAGGCTGTGGTAATTTAAACACTTTTGCATTTGCATAACTATTCCTGTGAAGGCAGCAGAACCACAAAGCTGTGCCATGTGTGCATGAGAGGCAAAACTGAGTCATTTATCCCTGCTATATCCGTTCTGCTCAAAGCTCTGCTCCTGAAACTGCTGTCTGTCCTGTCAGTTCTGCATGAACTGTCCAGAATTGCTCCAAAGTCTCCAGGTCACTGGAATGTGAGCTTTAACCTGTGTAAGAGCTGTGTAATGTTTGTGAAAGTTCCCTACCAATATTTTTCACAGTTCATGTATTTCATGCATGATAACAGGGCTTGTAAATATGAACTTTGCATTCTTTGCGTTACTGTCTGTCTTCTGGACACATTTTCTTTCTAGACTTGGAGTCAGCTATCCCTTTTCTTCTCCTCATATTTTGTTGTAAGGAGAGACATAAATTTTTCACTTCCTGGTGATGGTTGCTGAAGCTATTTTGCATATTTTGGCAAAGTCGAGCATGATCTGAATTCCACTTTCCCTCATACTTTAACAACTGCAATAAAGTTATGCAAGGCTGTGGATTTAAATGGAGAATTGGTCCATGACGACTTCTGAGAATATATGGAGTGAGTGAGCAGCCCAAGATGTCTGCAGCAGATACCTTACTAATCTGTGCCTGCAGCTTGATGTCCAGGGACTGCAAAGTCCGCCTTAGCTCCTTGATCTCGTTCTCGTTGTGCTGGATCTGCTCGGGATTAGGGGTTGCTGCCAGGGACATTGCTGCACTCTGTGGAGCAGAAGGAAGAGAAAAGCTCACAGACTCTGGTCAGGCAGGTACAGCCACAGCGGGCTTGGAAATGAGCAAGGAATAGCTGTTACCTGTTCTTTGTACCAGTTGTCCAGGCTTAGACGATTCTTTTCAATTATGGCCTCATAATCTTCTCTTATTTCTGCCAGAATCTTGCCTAAGTCCTGAGGAGGGGCTGCGTTTACTTTTACATTGACTTTGAAGTCTTGTGAGGAGCGATTGGCTTCCATATCCTGTTCATGTGTTAGCAGAGGGAATAATTAAACTCACTTACGGAAGTGGAAAGTTT
Source organism: Corvus kubaryi (assembly GCF_017639235.1). Taxonomy (NCBI): domain Eukaryota; kingdom Metazoa; phylum Chordata; class Aves; order Passeriformes; family Corvidae; genus Corvus; species Corvus kubaryi. The sequence goes on along the minus strand of NW_024581094.1, from coordinate 961,683 downwards.
TCATAGAGCCACAGAATCCCAGAGTGGTTTGGGGGGGAATTGTTATAAATACATTAAGTTAACAGTATTTGAAAAATTTATATATTGACAATACTCTGATGTGACTTAAACCAGTGACATATTTGCTTCTGTGGCAGAACTCAATAAAAAACATGCAAGAAGATCTTTTCATGGAATGTTTCTAGAAGACATTGACTTAATGAAGAAGAACTGACATTTTTTATTTATTTATCTATAAGAAACCCAAAACTTTTGATGAAAATCTAACAGTAATTTCATCTTTCTTACCCTTTATGTTAATATTTATGGAACTATAACTAAGTTTACAGGAGAGTAATGTAAAAGTTCTATGTAATTGTTAAAGGAATAATTGGATTAAAGCATATAATTACTGTGTAAACAACATAATTACAGGACCAGTTGGGCAGGTAGGGTAACATTCCTTTCGGTGTAGCACAACCTTCTGTGCCTGGTACCATTTTCAAAGCACCCAGGCAAAGGAGCCTTTCGGGGTATGACATCATGGTATGCGGATCAGCTGGACACAGAGATGGCTCTGTTGGTCCCTTGCTTCCAAGAACTATCCTGGGCTGTAAGGGGGTCGGCCAAAGGCAGCTACACCTACACTGTGAAATAAAACCCCTGTGTTTTATTCTCCACTTTAATAACCCACAGACACTGAGCAGGACGTTTGGTCCTGTGTTAGGTAATAACTGCAAACACCAGATCAAGCGAAACCAGCAAGTTTCAAGCAGTGGAATTATAAATGTGGGAATAACAGAGAGCCCTGAGTATAGCTCTGGAGAATTCAGAGTAGTGTGGCTTTTGAGAATTATTATCTAATTACTGTGCTTAGGATTTTGCAAGAATGAGTAATTTTGCTTGACTTCACCAACCATTCTTTTTAATTTTGATTCTTCAGGAATTTGAGGTCTGTTTTTCTCAGTTCAGCCTGTTCTGGGTGACCCTGCTTGAGTTTAGGGGGGCTGGACAAGGGGACCTAAAGAGGTCCCTTCCAACCCTCAACCCCTCCATGCTTCTGTGAGTGTGGGAAATGATAGATGCAGAACTGAGGAAAAACTCTGTGATGAGTAAAACCCAGCAGCACTCTGTGTATTTTTATCTAAGCCTTTCTGAGAGCATTTCTGTCCAATATGTCAGTTATTAATAGCTGTGCATGACAGATGGGTGGGAGAGACTCCAGCAATCTGTTCTCTCTGAAACCCCAGTGTAATTGGTAAAGCAGATACAGACTTTTTGCCTCACCTGACTCTCATTGGCTGCTTCAGAAACAGGATTAGGTCCTGAATCATCAATCCCACTTACAGATTGTGGGTCTTACTCAGTTAATTACATAGTAGTAAAAATTTGTGTGATAGGATTTTACCAAGTGGAACTTTTTCTACCTCCTCATGGTCTTTCCTCCTAAGGATGTGCTCTTCTCTTAAGCCTTCAATTTCCATTTCCAGATCTGTGGTAATAATGGTCATGCCATCGAGCTCCTTCCGCAGGTTCTCCACATCCAGCTGCACTCCCTGCCTGCGACACTTCTCGGCTTCGTATCTTTATGAGGAAAAAGACACAACGTGCGTGTTGAGAACTGCCTGATTCAGGCTCTTGTATAAAGAGAAGTAGACTTGCTTAGTCTGTGTAGGGAGCTAGAGAGAACAACCAACCAAAGAAACCAATTATGTTTCTAACATATGTTATTTAAATATTTTAGAATAGTCTTAACAATGAGTTTCTTTTTTTTTGTATTTCACTTTCCTTTCTCCCTCATAACTCCTCCTATATGGTAGGAAAAAAAATTTCTTTTGTTCACTTCCCTTTTTGCATTTTAACATTCGCCAGATTGGGAAAGCTTTGAGAATACAATTCTCTGAAAAGAGTACCAGCAATCAGTGCTTGCTGTAGTTTTTCCAAAATGGTGACTTTTGAGTCCTTCAGAAAAACAAGAAAAATGTGATGGAAGCCAGTTACTAACATTCCTCTCTAACCTCTTGCAGTGTCTGTAGTGAGCCAAAGGCAGGGAGATGCTGCCGTGTCTTCCCTTGGGCATGGGAAGCACTTTTGCTCCTCAGCATCTCTCCGTTTACTCCATATTTTATGGGCTCTATTGGTGCTTCGCCATTCACCTGTAAACTCAGACTGAGTCCCATCCCTCAACGTAGTTCCACTGGTTCCTTTTGTGACACTACTGACTGATAATGAAAGGCTGGCACTGCTCAGGGTGTCCAAGTTTGTCACAATATTACCAAAAGCTGAGATATTTTTTTATAATCTTCCGGATTCCTAAGAAGTCTTAACAGAAGTGTCAAATCCTTTCCTTCAGAAAGAACTGCCTGAATGTTTTCTGTCCAAGAATTTTGTCTTTTTAGTTGGTCTGAGAACTGTCTTTCTATGTACTGAAAATCAGACTGTACTGGGAACCAGGGAGGCAACCAGCCCAGTTACTGTGCACAGCATACAGGACTCCAAAGCAGAAGCTACTGAAGGACAGGTGTTCCCTGCGGAGCTGGACAGAAGAGGTGATTAAGTCCAGGAAATAGATTTGGGCTGGACTAGGAAGTGCAGTGCTTAGAGGGGATAATTTGTAATCCCAGATGACAGTTTTAAGTGCCATTTGTCACAAGTATCAAGTGTCTGCTGTCAAACCTGCTCGTCAGGACCTGCACTAAGTATCATAAACAGCGTGACTCAAGGTTCTTCAGCAATCATTTGTGGGTTTTACATCCTTTTGGGTTTTTTCCCCTGTTCTACATTGTTTTTATTCATCCAGCATCAACAGAAAACCTCAGTAAAATCACTTCCCTATTGGATTAGCAAGAAAAAGCAATGTTTAGTTTAATCCTCTTTCAAACTTAATGAGGAAACCAAAGAAGTGCTTACTTGAGCCTGAAGTCTTCAGTTGCCATGTTAGCGTTATCGATTTGTAAAAGGATACTGGCATTGGTGATCTTGCTATCCTCAATCTGGAAAACAGAGAATCCAGCTGGAGAGTCAGTGTTGCCATGGGGTAACAGTAAATAACCTGTGCTGGTTTAGCCTCTTTGCTGCTCATAGGAAGCATCTAAATAGTAGAATTTCCATGCTAAGGGGACCACAGGAATAAAAGCAGTTCAGTTTCCTGATTAACTTAAGTGTTTTGCAATTTTTGTCCATAATCTTTCTTTACTCTTTTTCTTACTTTTTTTGAGGGTATGAACCAGGAGGCATCATCTTTTTCCTGGCCAAGTAGAGGATATGAATTACATTACACAAACTTCATGGTCTATTACAGAGTAACAGTCACTGCCTTCCTCTGGTTTTGAGACTGGATTCTGATCCTGTTCAGCACTGCTGACAAAGCTGCCTTGGGCATCTTTAGGGCAAATTTCAGTAAGAACCATTAAGCCATGTCTGAGTACAATGAAAATGCTGGAATTAATGTTATGCTAAGAAGTAGCCTGTGCATGAACACCTCGCTGAGCTGGTGTTGTGATGCACAGCAGTGATGGTGGCAGCGACTCACTGGCAGGACCCTAAACCCACCACAGGCTTAAGCCTGGAGTTGCACTCACAATACCACTGGCATCTGGTTGTTGTGGTCCATTCAGTTATGCACCTATAGCTGCTCTGAATCAACCAGCAGCATGGAGTGATTGATTCAGGTGTCTGATTTTGCTTTGGGATTTTAAAATTGCCCTAAAAGGTGCAGGATGAAGCACAACCTCATTCCTTTGGTGTACTCAGCATGCACTGGGAAGTCTCATGTGTCCGACAACATGGAACAGCTTTTAGCTATAGATCTGAGTCCAGCATTCCGTGCAAAATCTTTGAAAGAATTCCAACAGGAACTCATACATAATTGTCAGGAAATCATAAATGCAGGGCATCATGTCCTTTTCTAACAGAGAGGAAAGAGGAGTGTGGTTGCCATCCCACCAGCTACCTTCCCTCAGCATCCACAGAGCAAACCAAGGGGCACTGTGGCCGCACAGAAGTCATTTACAGAGCTCTCAACACCTTGGAGTAAACTTCCCACACATCAGTGAATCACAAAGAAACAAGGAAATGACAAAATTCTCCTGAAGTGTCAAAGGTTCACCTCTGTAGTAAAGAAGAAAGTGCTGTGGAATGTTTAACTAATCTGCTAACAGACTGTGCATTCCTGAGCAATTAGCAGCACACCTCGGATACTGCCCTGGGACAAGATCAAGGCCAGCTCAAGAACTCTAACAATACCCTGAATGTGTGACTGCCTGGAATTTGGCGTCAGAGAAGAGGCAATTCTTGAATCCAGCCTCGTAGAACATACAAGGCAATGAGAAAACAACACGAGTTCTTCAGCTTTGTGCCATGTACAGAATTGCTGTGTGACTCTGTGTGATCTGAGCACTGGTCAGTGCTTTGCCCACTGCCGTGTGGCCCCAGTTGCTCTGCAGCCAGCAGGAGAGCTCACATGTGGCAATTATCTCTTAATAGTCACATGGAATTCCTTAATGCATCCATCATGAACATGACTACATCTCTAGTACCAGTCTGCAAACTGTCAGACAGCTTCATTAAGAACTCACACATTATTGTATAGGAAATACACTCCAATTCCTTCTCAAAACAGGGATTTTCCAAGAAGGCTTCCTGCAATGGCTTCACCTTTCATGTCTCATGTCCTTCCTCCCATCTCCTGGAATGCTCTGTAGATAACTTTGCTTATTTGGTGGAACAAGGTGTTTGAATGAGACAGTCACCTGAAGAACAGGTGCTATTTCATTATGAATCTGAATTAGAATGGAATCAAGCTGAAGCAAGGCTTTTCCCAAAATTTGTTGCTCCATCTGGCATGTTCATCCTGAATTCAAGTATCCAGGAGAGTGTGGTTAAAAATGTAGGACCCAAATGATTATATGTCTCCAAGTTCAGACAGGCAGCATATCATAGACATTCTGGATTATTTGATATAGGACCCTAAATTTAGTCTAAATTTTATTTTAGGTGCTAAATTAGTTTCACCTTTTAAATTAACATTTAATTAATTTAATTATGGTTAATAATTAGATGCTATATTTTCACTCATTTTACTGGCAGACATGCTGCTAATTGCAGTACTTTATAGAGAAAGTAAAAATTCTGGGTTCAATCACTGGATTGTCACCTGTAAATTATCCTTTCCTGGCCTTTCCTTCCACATCCAGGACAGCCACCAGCCTCCAGGTGTCTGTGGCCAGGGACAGCTGTTTAAGGGGTGAGTGTTAAAAATAAGCAGTTTGGGTACAACCTATTCAAAAGTGAGGGCTTTACCCCAATCAGCATCATGGTTTTATGCTTATTGTCTTCCTAATCCTTTCTGGTTCATTAATCCTTTCTGATTCATTAATTCTAAATCAACCTGAACACCGATATGGTCTTGATGGACAAATTTTTATTTCTCTGTTAAAAATGAAAGAGCCCAAGTGCCAGGTCTGGGGACAGTGACCTTTCTTTATCCTTAAAACAGAAATGGGTGATGACAGTTCTGGCTCTCTGTACACAGGCTGTGGTCGGAGCACCTCATCTACTGCCTGGAGGCAACACTTTTAACTGTGAGCATGGAGTTTGATTAAGTCCCTGGCCCCAGTCAGCAAAGATGTGAATTAACACCATTTCCAAGGCTTTTTGAAAAGAATTTCTCAGGATCTTGAGAATGCCAGGTAATTGTATTATAAAAAGTGGAGGGCAAACGACAGCATTGCTTTTGGAAGAGCTTTGGGTTTTGCCCCATATGGGTATGTAAAGTTAATTGCACTGATTAGTCACACAGATGGTAATAGTGCTAAGGATGTTCATTATGAATACAGATTAATATTATGCTTAAATTTGAAGACACGTGAGTTTGGGAGATTGAAAGAGTTACTGTTGAACATTAATATTAACTACTGGCAGGAACCAGAAATTCTCCTTTTAATTATAGTGAAAACATCCACAAGGAATTTGTCACTGCTATTTTCTTAATTACAATGAAGTATTTTTCCATCTGATTACATAAGCTCATTGGTCCCCAAACTCCTGTAGTTTCATTGTCTGCTACCACAGGAATCAAAGAGCTGGAATGCCCCAGTCTGTCTGGAGACAGCGGCAGGAGAGGGGCAGGCTCTGCACTCCTCCTGCTTTGTAATTTGCTCGATACCTGTGCAGTCAAAAAGACCAAGTTCTGCCAGACGCAGTTACTCAAACCCCAGTTTCAGTACAGAAAGGAACACTTGGCAGCACACGGATCCCTTTATTCTGCCAGTCTCTGCAGAATCCCCCTTGCCCCCTTCCAGCCTTTCTCGTGCCTAGTCTCCTCCTTGTGAGCACAAAGAATGCTTATGCCCAGGTCCTGGAACGACCTTCCTGAGGATTTCTAACATTTCAAAGGTTTTATTTAACTTCTTTAAAGGAAAGCCATTAGCATAAAGGAGAACCCAGATTTCTCAGAAGAGCACAGAATGACACAGTCCCAGCTCTGACTTACCTGTCTTTGCATGTCAGTGACGTTTTGCTCGTACTGGTTGAAGTCATGCCTCTTTCCATGAGACTTTGTCCTGTGCCACTCTAGGATGCAGCTCTCCAGCTGAGCGTTGGCTGCTTCTAAGGCACGGACCTTGTCCAGGTAGGCAGCCAAGCGCTCATTCAGGTTCTGCATAGTCTGTTTCTCATTCCCACCCAGGAAGATGCTTTCCCCATAGTGCTCGCCGAAGCCTCCCCAGGGTGCCCCTCCTGCAGCCAGCCAGAAGGGTCTGGTGGAGGAGAAGGAGGGATGTGTGCTGCTGGCACCACCATCTGCACTTGATGCTCTGTAAGAAGTTCCTTGCTGGGCCAAACCACACCCTGAACTACCCCTGAGGGACACAGAAAAAAACTGGAAAGGGCCTTGGCTGGTGCTCATGCTTAGCTCTGTGTGAATCGAACCCCAGGTTTGGCTGCCTAGCACTGAGCAGCCTCTTTGCTTTCCCTGAGCAGCTTTATGCCTTTTCCTGTGGGAGTTTCCCTTCGATGAATGACTACAGCAACAAGATTGTGTCATCACGAAACGTGCTTCCTCTTGGTCAATTCTGAAGCATTTATGAGCCTGCACGCTGTTGTTGTTTGGAATCAGCCACATACCAGGTTGCTTTCCTTTCGCTTGTTTGGGTATTTTTTTCTTTTTCTTTTCATATGATAATAGTGAGGTGTGGCCAAAATCCGTAGGTGTGGAACAGGATCAGCTCTGCCTCAGACTTCTCTCTAACCCTGTAGTTAGTATGTTACGTTTTCCTGCACATGAAGGGAATAAACGGGGAGCCGGGGCAGGAATGGGGTTCTGCAGATACTTTCTGTCGTAATTCTCAGGCTGTTGAATTACAGCAGCCTGTGGATCCTCAGACCTATGGATTCTCAAATGCAGTGTGTCCTATCAGCTGTCAAACAGCTTAGCGACCAAACGGCTTCAGCCTGTGGGAGACATGAGGCTTTCATGAAGTCATCCAGCTTCTAAACTAAAAAAACTTCAGTCCAGAGTCAGTAATGCCCAGCTGTTCCCTTCAGCTGCCCATTTCCAGGGGAAATACATGAGAATTAGATACTTTTCGCATGATTTTCTCATTATTTGAGGTGCAGTCCTGTTTCAGTGGTCTTGTTTCAACAGGCAGCAATGCAGGGATTTCTTGCTATTCCCAGCATTAATACTATTAAGATATTTATCTTAGCTATAGAAAATATTTACACTTTGAATTTGTAACAGCACTCAAAAGATTCAAGTGATTATTTAAAGCTACCAGCTCTAAAAATTGACCTGGCAATCATGCGGGAATAGTCTTTCTGTCAAACTTTATCCATCAAACAGGGAAAGGTCGAGTGTGGCTGTTGCAGATTGTCCTATTCCTCATGCTGGTAAGGGGCACAGGAGTGTTCCTGTGGCAACGGTTGGGTTTAGTGGGTTTGCCTTGTCTTGTTCTAGTCCATGACTGAGGGATGAGATAGAGGAGGAAGATTTGGGAAGAGGCAGGAAGCTGAGTGGGCACAGGCTCTCCCAGAAATGCTGCAGCTGGTTTCCTTACCTAGGTGAAGGCTAAACCCTTCCCCAGGGTCTGCCTTGGCCTTGCTGCTCATCTTGACTGGTGAGGTCAGGGAGACTGCATGGAGCAAAGTTACACTGTCCTGGGAGAAATATGAAGGGATGTATTTTTCCCTGTTTGTTTCATTTGGAATGCTGCAGCAATAAGGAATTGTTGCACTCCAGTTTCCCTGGTACCTCCCAGCCTCATTCCTGACGGAGCAGGATTCGGGCTCCTCCTTGTGGCTCAGGCTCGGCTCTGCTCAGCACCTGCTCCTTTCCTTTTCCCCAGCTCCCTTTACAATGAGCACATGCTCCTCTTCCTACCTCAGACACTTCCTTCTGTAGAAATCCTGTCATTTGTAACTATGTGGGAGGGTTTTCCAGTGAGTGCAAGGTTTGGCTCTCCCCACGTATTCTGGTTACAGCCACTATCCATAGCTGCACTCTGCGGTCAGCCCTGCTGCGGGACACAGAGGTGAGCTTGAAGCACCAGACAAAAACTGAGGGCCTAACTTGAAAAAACCCCCACCAGATTGTAACAGATGATATCCTGCAGATCTCACCAGAGATCTATTTCAGACTGAATTTTCAGTTTAGCAAGCTGGTGTCTATGAACTATCACACTGAAATGGAATTACACATGTATGTACAGAATAGAATGTGAAATAAAATTAATCCTTTGTTTCACCTGAAATTACTCCATGACATTCCCACCCTGGCTGGCAGTGAAGCTGTCAGTGTGAGAGACCACAGAGTCTCTGTCCTGAGAATATCATGGAATTACCACATCATGAAAACCAGAACTGTATTTTCTCTTGCAAGTAATCCAAAGTACATCTGGGACATGGGAAGTGCTTTCCCTGGAGCTCAGCCTTTCCAAACTGGAAAAGATGCCACACAGTTTTGATCCACACATGTTGAGGATCCATGAAAAAGACCAAACAACTTACTTCAAAATCTGACAAGACTCTTTGTCAGGCTGCAATGCTGAATTTGGGTTTAGTCACCTCTTTAATTCAGAGTAGAGAATGGAAGTGACACTCGGAGAAAGGAAATAAACTGTTGTCAGCAGATGGCACCCTTGGATGGGGACTGCTCTGCTCCCTGGGAGATGGGTGCTGCTCTGCAGTCCCGGCTTGTTTCATCTGGGAATCATGCTTGTTTTACTGAATTGGAACATGGGAAGCAAACTGAGCTGAATTTCTAGGCTGCAGTTTAAATACAGGCAGAATATTTTGACAACTACATTGTACAGGTCAATGTCCTGCAACAATCACTGATTGATTCAACTCCTCCATCCAGAATACAAATGGATGGATAGCTGCCTGTGGCTGTAGGAATTCCCTCTCTTGCTGGATCCCTAAGTTTTGGATCAGGAAAAAAATATCATTCGTACCTTCGGTTTTCCTCTCTGGTGGATTGTGATGTTGCCTTGCTGCAGTTTGCCAGAACCTCTTCTGAACTCCTTCCAGTGGGAATGCCAGCAGGATGTGCATTTCTTACCAGCAGCACCAATGATTCTGCAGCCTCACTCATGGCCAAACTGGTCAGCAATGCCCACAATGTACATTTCTTTTTCTTAAATATCAGAAGATAGGAGACACAAAAGTAGTGTCTCTAAGGAGGTTGGAAGGAAAATAAAATACATAATTCTAGAAATTATAAAATTTTTGCAGATACTGTAATGTGGATTGAATGCCCAGTGATGGGGCTAAGGATGCCTTTTCCAAACACATTATCTGAGCAAAGTACAGCATTTAGGTAACTGCTTGGTGTGCTTCTGGGATTCACCAGGCTCTTAAAAGTTTATCAGCATCTTGTCAATTCCAATGGTGGGGATCTGTAGCTGGGAGAAGGTGGTGTGGCCACCAGCAGCCACATCACTGATATGGGCTGGGGATGTTCTTCCTGATGGATGAAAACCAAAACAGTCACAGCAAACTCTGAGTAATTTGTTTCACCTGGACTGTGCCTGCTGCTTCCTCAGGAGCTGAGGGAATTTGCCTTGGTGCTGCTGGCAGTGCAGGAACACAAATATACACATGGAAAAATACCAGTTTTTCAGAGGTGCATTTTATTTGTGCAGGAATTGCAACCCCATTGTGCCCTTGGAATTGAGAACAAAGATCTTAAGGATTTTTTATGTTATCTTCTCTGTTTTTAACTGATACCAGCTTCAGGTGGCTGGCAGAATCTAATGGTACTTTATCTGTCCATTCATCACCATCTTTATTACTATTTTTATAGTTATGGTTGTTATTGCTGTTGGCATTCCCAGAGTATCCCTTGGTTGGGTTCCAGCAGCCCATGCTGGGAGGGCCTATGGACTGTGTGGCAGTGCCACAATGGCTCCAAAAACCACCATTAGACTGGATTTATTTGCAGAAGCAGAACAGAAACTTTATTGTTAGGACACAATAGAGCACCAGCAGAAAACAGGTTTGGCATCTCCGACCCAGTGAGCCAATGCTCACGTACAAAGGCAGAGCAAATCTAAGGAAAGACATTCTTGTATACATTCTTGTGATTTGGGGAAGTGAAAGGCTCTTTCTCTCAGCATTAGCCAGTGTGGAGGCTGCACTGGGCCCATGTGGGGATTTGGTATTTCTGTATTAGAATCTCCTGTCACGGGTAGAACCAGATTTTCCATCCTCTTCCATGCCAGAGCGAACTCTTCCACCGCTCCCAAATGCTGTTGTACGGGGAATAAAAAATTAAATAGGGAACAAAAAATGAAAAGGCCCCACCAAGAGCCTGAGGAACTGAACAATGAGGTTGTGTTTGCTCATTTCCTCACAAGATCTTTCACATATCAAAGGCAGAACTGCCTTTACATCTTATCCACTTTCCCTCCTGGTCCTCATCCAGAAAAACTTAAGAGTGCACATCACATATAGATCTGGAAGTATCTTGTATGTTATGTGAATCAGCAGAGGAACTTAGGAATCTTGGGGAGATTTGGGTATTTTAGAATCCCATGAGCAGTTCATGCAATCGTTTTGGATATCTATTGGTTTCAAAAATGCACATAAAATGAAGTATTATGTTTTTGTTTCTACATGATACAGAACATAGCCATTGTGGGGAGAATGGAATCTGTGGTAGTAAGAAGAAATCCAAGGCTAAAAGGTTTATTTAATCCTATTTTGCCTGTTTGTTTCAGCCCCTCATTAAATAAAAATGTTTCTTACCATCCTTGGGGTTCAGTCCTGACAACCTGTAGAAAAGAAATATTTGATTAATGACCATTCCTGACCCTGTGCCCTGAAACCATTGAACCATTTAGGAATTTGTGTGGACAGCCAGGGTTTCATGTACCTGCTCTCAATAGGTGGTTCTGAGGTGTGTTGTTACTAGAGGTGGCGTTAAGGTGCTTTCAGCTTTGAAATCCACCTCTATATACTTGAGGGGGAATGGGAACAGTGGTCAGACCAGTTCTTTGTCCTGAAGTGTCTCCTTATACTGCTCCTCTCCTCAGAATGCCTCTTCTAGAAACTATATAAGGAGCTGATTTCTCCTCAGAAATCAAAAGTAATTCCATGTACAGATCAGATATGAGAAATGGGCACAAAAATGTAGATTTTACTGAAGTAAGCTGGGGTCTGTACCAAGCTCTTTTCTAGCTGGGGGTACTGGTGTGTGAGGATGGGTATTTTCACCTCTGTGCACAAATAGAGAAAACCAGGAACTAAAGAAATACTGGGAGCAAGTTTTTATAGGTTGTCTCAGGCTGAAGGCTCTAATTCCAATGCAACCAGAGGATTAAGTGACACGTATATATGGGGCCTGGTGCCTTTTGTAATTGATCCTGGTCAAAATGCTGGCATTTATGTTTTCAAATCCTCCACACCATTGATGTGCAGATTTAGCTTGAGTTATGGCAGCGCCGGAGAGTTTGCCAGGCCCCTGCTTTGCCAGTGCTCCAAAGGCTGTGTGTGCAGGGAGTGTGACTCAGCACTCTGGAGTCAGCCTGGCAGCCCCAGCTGCCGCTCCACAGAGTGTGTTGTTACCCTTATCTGCTCATCGGGACTTGGACAGAGTGACATACTGTGAGTCCTGGCCCTCCAGCAGCTGGCGGTACGTGGCGATCTCCTGCTCCAGGCGACTCTTGATGTCCATGAGCATTTTGTACTCCTGGTTCTGGCGCTCCATGTCACAGCGGAGCTCGCTCAGCTGCTCCTCCACACTGGTGATGAGGGCCTGGATCTGAGCCAGCTGTGCGCAGTATCGGCCTTCCGTGTCCCGCAGGTTGGCCTCCAGCCCAGCTTTCTAAAGAGGAATAATGTCAGAACAGGTTAGAATGAAGTTTGTCCCACAGAGGGGGAGTCGAGGAGAGGCAAGACAGCAAGGGAGGAAGGGTAGAGTGTGAGGCAGTGCCTTGTGATGTGCTCGGGGTAGCTCCGTACCATGCTGAGCTGCGACTGGAGCTCGATCTCCAGACCCTGCATGGTGCGGCGCAGTTCCGTGATCTCTGACTTGCTGGTCTGTATCTGCTGGGTGTGGGTGGCAACTTCACGGTTCAGTTCATCAGTCTGAAAGGAAATACAAGTGTAAAATCACATACAAATGGATAAAAACCCAATTATTTTGAGAAAGGGAGGTAGGGACCTGCCGGGGCGGTAATGCTGAAGCAGTGCATTGCTGTGCTGTTCATTGGTGTGACTGTACCTGAGTGAAGAACCAGGCCTCAGCATCCTTACGGTTCTTCTCAGCCAGAGCTTCATACTGTTCCCTCATCTCAGCAAGAACTCTGGTCAGGTCGATGCCAGGAACTGCATCCATTTCCACGTTGACTGTTCCACTCAGCTGGTTGGAGTACTCTTTCATTTCCTGCAGGGGCAGAAGGCAGAGGACACGGAAAGATCAGGCACTCTCCTCTCGCACTGTTCCTGCCCCCAGCGATCCCTGCTGTGGTATGCAGTACCTATGCTATCAAGTATCACAGATGGAACACACATAAAACATTTATCACATTTTCTCCCTCATTGCACCAGCTTCCCTACTGTCTGTGTACTCACACATGACACACCTATTTACATGTGACTTACACGTATGTTTCGTTTACAAGAGATACATTTCAAAGGGAAGCGATCTCCTCTCTGCACTGTCAGGACTCTCACCTCTTCGTGGTTCTTCTTCATATAAGCCAGCTCCTCTTTCAGTGTCTCAATCTGCATCTCCAAGTCAGCTCTGGACAGGGTCAGCTCATCCAGGACCCGGCGCAGGCCATTGATGTCGGACTCCACACTCTGGCGCAGGAACAGCTCGTTCTCATACCTGCAGTTCCAAAAAGAAACAAGCACTGGAACATGTCTGAGTTTGTATTCAGCAGAGCTATAAAATGATCACATATAGGAGGAACAGTGGGCTGTAGATGAAAACGTACAGATTTAGAAGTGTAAAAGCAGTAAAGGTGTTTTTTTCCACTATCCAGTTATGACATAAGGAAGCACAGACAGTGCCGTGTGATTTTGTTGCTGAGGAGGACATGACATTTCACCTAATAATGATGATCACCGTCAACAGAAACACTGTCACACAGGACAGGCGTTTTGCAGTGTCCTCTCAGATTTGGTGTGTAGGAAAGCACAGATGGGCCATGGCTGCCTGGGACACAAGAGGGAAAATAGAAACCTGCAGGTACATTGCTGCAGGGAAAGCAGCTGCACAGGGACCTTTATCATCTGAGGTATTGCTGAGCTGGGAGCTGGAAAAGCCCCATCTTACTCTAAATTTCAGACTCCAGCAGAGAACTGCTGCAGCCCCACAGCAATCTCTTCCTGCCACTCCGTTCCTTCTAAGTGAAAATCCCACCTATTCCTGCCTTCTTTCTCCTGTGATTCAGGCTACTAAAAATATTTGAGTATCACAAAAAAATGAAGACATGGGCTATAACTGATTATGCAAACAGCTCAGTGATCTGAATACCATGTTCTGCCAGGTTTATATTCTGAATTGGTCCTTCATTAATTGATTCTGCTTGCCAGGGTTTTTTGCATCCAAAGTTACTAAAGAAAAACCTGTCTTGAGAGAGTGAAGACAAGCAGAGTGAAGACAAATATGCTCCAGGTGAACTTACTTCAGTCTGAAGTCATCGGCAGCCAGCCTGGCATTGTCAATCTCCAAAATGACCCGGGAATTGTCAATGGTAGCAGCAAGAATCTGACAATTAAGAAACAGAGAAAGGTTCCTGTGAATAACAGTGAAATATCTGATCCACATCCCATGAGGAAACCAGAGGGCTGTGATACTCTGTGCAACATGGATTAGAACCATAATAGGGAAATATGTTTGTACAACATCTGATCTTATCTGTAGCCAGAAGAATTATCTTTCCAGCCTTTGAGGCATACCTGTCACATTCTTTACTATTTGATTACTGAATAAATGTATTGATAACTCTAAACACATTTTGCTAACTTTTACTGCAATAATTTTGATTTCAACAAACATCACATGGTCAGGATAAGATATTTGGTGTTTAAATTGAGAAGAGGCTACTCTTTTCTGTTAGAATGCTCAGGACCTCTATGTATTTGGGATGAGGAATTCACTATTTCTTTTGTAATTATTCAATCTTATTTTAAAGACATGGAACATGCAGTTCCATAATTCTCTTGCCTTCTTATAACTCCTCTACAGATAAATGTCATACCTTGTCTCGGAGATCTTCAATTATCTTGTAATAATTGCTGTAGTCGCGGGCGGGGCTGGTGGGAGCTTGTTTCTGGTACCAGTCTCGGATTTTCACTTCTAAATCTGAATTGGCCTCTTCCAGGGCTCGTACCTTGTCCAGGTACGAAGCCAGCCGGTCGTTCAGGTTCTGCATGGTTATCTTCTCATTGCCAGAGAGAAGGCCATCGCCGCCACCAAAGCCACCACCAAGGTCAAAGCCTCCACCGAAGCCTGCGCTACCTCCAAAGCCTGCGCCACCTCCAAAGCCAGAGCCCCCTCCAAAGCCGCAGGCTGCCCCCCCTCCAAAGCCTCCTCCATAGCCCCCCCCAAAGCCGTAGCCTCCTCCTGCAGAGGAGACGTACCTGGCCGAGGAGATGGAGACGCCCCTGCCGCCGGAGCCGCCGTGGATGCTCGGGGCCCGGTAGGTGCCTCCGGCGCGCACAGAGGACAGGCGAGAGCAGCTGCCCCCGGCACCCCCAAAGCCACCCCCGCAGGTGGAGGAAGAGCTCATGAAGGACGTGGCCATGGCTGTGGCACAAGAAGGAGCAAAGGTCAGTTATGCAGCCTGACCAGAGAAGAGAGCCTGTGCCTTCACTGCCTTGGTGCCTCTTTTATACCCTCATCATTGGGTGTTGGGAGACAAACCCCACTGCAGCCCTCCCTCCAAAATTCCTCCTCCCTAGAGGTGAGGCCAACTATGATGACATTCCTGACAAGCAGCGCTGGCAGCACATCGCAGGGGCTTGGGCTTGGGGTTTCTTTTTTAATTAAACAAAAGGCATGAATCAGATGATGTTTTTTCTTCAGGCTATAGTTCTGAAACTTGGAGTTTACTTCTCTGACATTTAAGAATGGAAAAACAAAGTGAGTTCAGCCCCACCCACCTGCCTATTTACAATGCTCACCATGGCTACATTCAGAAAATCAACTTTTTCTAAAAATGAGGTTTAAGCAAAATTCTCCTTTTGTTGAAAAATATACTCATCTCTTCCTCTCACCGTTATTCCTTCTTTTCTATCTGTATTTTTTCCCTGTAAAATTTTGGAATTGAATTTGAAATGTTCTTATTCTTGATTTTTTCTTGGAACTAAAAATTTAGATTTTGGAGTCTAAATTTTTAATACAAAAAGCATCTATTCATGGTGTTGTGTGAGGAACAATCAGCATCCATTGGTGTGCAGGGGAGAGTGGGCACAGTACATTTATTAATGGTTGTGAAATAGTCCAGAAGGGTAACACAAGACTGAAATAACTCAGTTAAAAGAGGAGATGTGGGAGGACTAAGATCCTGTTACTTTGGAAAATGTAAAGAGAATGGGTTTAAGATAACACTGTTCTGATAGCAATACATGTGTTTAATGCCAATGTGCACTAGGAAATGGAGTAATATTTAAAAATAAGGCTTGAGAAACACTTAGAGGGGTCACCTTAATCCTTCATTTAAAGTGGGAGTCTGAAACAGAAATAGATTAGAGAGCTAATAAATTGCCAGTGAAATTCAGGAGTTCAGTCCTCCAGCCCTGCTTGCACTGCACAACCATGAGAAGGCAGATGTGGGAGGTATGTGAGGAAGCATGAGCTGCCCGTGTGCCCTGCTGGGGATGGGGTGTGTGAGGAGTGTGGCAGTTGCCGGGAGTTTGCAGAGCACCCTGTTCTCTGTACAACACAGGGACTTCAAATAAAGCTTAAAGAAGAAAACTGATATGTTTGCTAAAAGCATCATAAGGAGAGCATTGTTTTTAGCACAGTTTTGACAGTACCGAAACTGACCTTAGAACTCAGGATGGGGATTTCAGATAACCCAAGGCGCACAGGAGTCGTTAGAATAAGCCAAGGGGATTTCTGACATTTCCAGTTGAGATCTTAATGCAGGCGCAGGGAATGTGCAGCCTTTTCACTTGGAGATGTGCACTTGGGAGGGAAGAAATGACAGAGTCCAGCTGTGCTGTGCCCTTACAGGCTGACTCTGGGCACGGCCACTCACTCCAGGCTGAGCAGAGCACAAGGCTGGGTGTTCACCACTCTGGAAACGTGTTTCAAACTGAACCTGGCCCTTTGCCACAGCCCTTCTGTTTTGCTGCTGGGCAGATTAATGGTCTGTGCACCTTGCCAGATCCCTGTGTCTCCGAGGGCTGGTGGCTCAGAAAACAAGTTCAGACAAGCCCTCCTGAAGATAAAAAATTGTCTTAAAGACCCCTGTAATGTCAATGCCCTGAGGTGTGTGCACTGCCAGGGGCTGTTCAACAGAGAGAGCCCACAATAAGTAAATCATGTTCCATTAAAAAAAACCTAAAAAACCAGCAAACTAGCAAAAGCACTTCTAGAAAACACCACAAAATTTAGTAGGAAACTTTGGGGAATTTTCTTTCAGCCTTCTTTCACTCAGGCTTGATAACTCCTTTGGAAGGTCGCTGGTGAAACACACTTGCTGCTTTCTAACATGCCCCAGGCATCACGCTGGATCGGTATCAGATGAACGCTTACAAAAACCTGGTAGCTGATAAAAGCTGTTTCTTTCTGTCGACTATTTACCATTGGGAAACAAAATAAATCAAGCAGTCAATACAGACCATGTCCCATAAAATAATTCAGACAATTATTTCTACAGCATTTTCTCCTTACAGGCTGTACAAGGAAATAGAAGCCAATCACCTGCTGAAGTAAAAAAAAAAACAAAACCTTTTTCAAGCTTATGCCTTTATTCTGGTCTCACTACCTTTGCTTGGAGATTCCTTTTCCAATGTCTTGACACACAGACTCATCCTTTGCACAGTCTCAGCATTGTACCTGTGGTACCTCAACTCCTTGGTTTGTCATCTCCCACAGAGCTTTCCTGGAAGACATTCCCTGACATGTCTGTGCTGCACAAACTCTTTTGTTACCTCTGCTGTGGGATTAACGGAGCTGACACACTCCAGCCCCTCCTCTCAGGACAGCAAGTTCCAGTCAAGCAGCAGCTTGTTTGTCATCTCAGTGATCACTCTATGAGTGATAAGACCATCACTCAGAGAAGACATGACATACCTTTAGAAAACACTTTTTTTTTCTGAACCAGACTCTAAAATTATAGTGTCTGAGTGGTTTATATTAAACATTTCACCAGAAATCCTTCCTTGCCCTACAGATACAAGAGAAAATAAATAAATTTATAAATAAAATTATAAAAAAAATTTAAAACTAAGGCATAAAAACAAGAATTCAGGTTTTTTATTCAGCTTGCATTCTTAAAGCATGAGAATTTCTTGTCAGACTTGCACATCTGCAGCTGGACAAAACCAGAAATCTGCACCAGTGGCCTCCCACCCTGACTGGTTTTGTGACATGAACTTGCTCTCAGAGGATGGGGTTTGGAGTTGTTTGTTCTTTCATCTAGGGAGGTTTCCAGGTCTCGGTGTTGTAGGGAGTAAGTTTGGTACAAAGCATGTGTTAATGTGTCTGCACTCAGCAACTGCCTGTACCGAATGCCCGAGAGCTTCTTCTTCTGGCTCTTCCAGAAGTGAACCCCTCAGAAATGGGTGAGCTCCTGAAGGATGCCCTGCACCCCGTGTGCCTCTCAGGCCACTGTTCTCTTTGATTCCGCCCATCTTTCCCCCTGTTCTCCCCATCTTGTCCCTTTCTCTGTGTCTTACTTTTTATAACTGTTCTGCTCTGCTATCACAGTTTTCCCCTGTCACAGTGAAGCCACTGCTTAATGCCACCATTCCAGAGGCTGAGCAGGGATTGTCAGTGTCAGTAGTGACAGCTCACGTTGTCACCTGAGTCACTGCTGAACCAAACCCAAGCACCAGTACCTTTGGATTGAAGAGGATTGCCCCACCTTGAGAGAGGAGGTCCAGAGCCTTGGGGTGCTCCGAGCCATGTGAACACTCCATTAATCTGCTGTGAACATCTAGTTGTGAACAAGGAATCATGGACATTCCCCAGGGCCAAGGAGAGAAGTGCTGAAGGATTTGATGATGTCTCCCTGAAACACAGGCTGCAAACTGATCCACTTTGGGGGAGAGCAGTGTTGGGATACTTTCTGTCTGGGCATGTCCCCATTTTCATTCTCCCTGGGCTGTGGAGCAAACTGTGCCTCTGGTAACAGCAGGAGCTGGGAAGGTGCTGGTTGGGCTGGAGCCAGGGTTTGCTTTTAGCACAAGCCCTGGGAAGTTTCCTTGGCTGTCGGTTTGGAGAGGGATGGTAGGAAATAAAATCACTGATTTCTGGGTGTCGGAACTGAAAGTGATTCCACTTGGAATTTCAGTTAGGATAATATCCTTTTAATGGCATGAGAGGTAAGGGGGCTGAAATTGGTGCTAAAGGTTTGTAAGCTCTGCGTGAACGGGGAATGGAAGTGAAGAATTCTCCCAACTGCTACTCACCCCTGTGCTCCTGTAGGAGTTATCTATGAGCCAGTTTAACAGCTTTGTATTTTACCCTATGAAACATCTCCCAGCTCCTGCTGCTCTCCAGAACCACTTCCCATCCCACTGACCCTGCTCTGCAGAGAGCACACCACCATAGTGAGAAACCCAGGCCACTCTTGTGTCCCCCACCGAGGGGCTGGGGATGCTGCTGCCTCTGTATTCCAAGCTCCTGCCAGCAACAGGAGCCAGAATCAGGATGGAACACAAGCTCCCCACACTGTGAGCATTCTTGGGGCGGCAGGCTGACTAATTCCTGCCTGAGTAAAGCCAAACTTCAGTGAAATATCACAGTAACTTCACAAGTATCACTTCACAAGGAAGTGAAGATTGCAAGAATGTCATCTTTATTTGAGTAGATGCAGCAATTCAGTACATGCAAAACATAGAAATAATTGCAAAGCTGACCCAATTTGCATCCTAATCATCACTAAGTGAATGAATCTGCCTAAACTTTGTGTGACCAAGAACCTTCTGTGCTTTAACAGTCATTTCCAGCAGTTCAGAGTGAGTTCTCTGTCTCAATCCACATGTGCTGCCTGCTTTTTCTGTTTGCAGATGACCTTTGGAGGACCTTCAGTGCTGTTTCCCATCTCCAAGCTTGTCTCTTTTGTCTGCAGTAACATGGAGAGAAAGAACAGCAATTATTTAAGCCCAGCTCACACAGCCCGCTCTGTGATGGGCACTGAGCTTGGCTTGGGCCTCATCTCTCATTCCCTTCTCTCAGAACTTTCTCTCTCCATCGCCGGGATTTGACTCATCCCTTTTATGACACTGTTGACCTCTAACAGCTCAAGGCAGGTTTTACTGGCATGTTCCTGCAATTTCCCCGAGCTGGCCAAGCTTCAATTCCCATGTCCTTTCATCTGGGGAAATGATTAAGTGTTTTGTGCTTTACTTAGCCTTTACTGTAGCAAAGTGTGAGATGTTTTTCTGATGTCTGACATCTTTTAATGGCTGAAATTTGTTCCATTCTAACCAGAGACATCATTTGTTACTTATTATTTTTTTCTGTGACAAATCATGCAGACCCCAGTTTCTAGAACAGACACAACTACCAGAGTTATGTGTATTTCATTTTAGAAAATAAAACTTCTCTTGAAAGAGAAAGGATTCTTACCGGCAGTTCCCGAAAGGGAGCCAAACATCCTGTGGAACAAAGAGAACAGTTGAAAGGGGAGTTAATACATCAAGTGCTGCACGAGATGAGGATGGATGAAAGCAAATTGTCTATCAATCTGGTACATTCTGTGTGCAGTCAGGGAAGAGATGCCTATCTCCCTGCGCTCCTTCTCAGCAAAGGAGAGGGCGTTGTTGTAGGAAATACATTTTTAAGCAAGTGCACTGGGAAAAGACATTATGGAGAAGAAGGAATAGAGGAAATCAAAACCTTTCAACCCCTGCCTCATTTTTTTCCTCCTTGAGGCTGTGTGAGATGAGATCAAGCTGTGCTCCCATGTGGGAGTCAGTCAGTAACTGCCTTCACTTCTCTTCCCAGTGTTTCCTCCCACACTGATTCCTGTCGAGTAAAAGTTCTCTACCTGGTAACAGGGAGTTTATGGGAATTCATTACTAATTTTTATATTCTGTAAAACATTATTAACTGCACTGTTCCTGACTGTGATGCAGCTGATTGCTTCAACTATTAGTTGCAATTAATCTACTGTGCTGCTTATCAGTTCCCCTTCCTGTTTAGAAACTCTTTGAGGTCTCACTTCATGTCAATGGCAACTATAACATTTCTAGCTCCACCATGGTCCAGAAAAATCAGTTTGTTAAAAATTATAGAACCCTAAGAGTATTTAATTGTGTTTACCAAGGTGCTGTGGCAAATGAGCACCATGGCATGATCAGACTTATGAGGCTGAGCAAAAGGTTCTTACTGGGACTCCTGGCCTTCCAGGAGCTGTCGGTATGTAGCAATCTCTTGCTCCAGCCGAGTCTTGATATCCATGAGGATCTTATATTCGGTGTTCTGGCGCTCCATGTCAGCTCGGAGCTCAGCCAGCTGTGCCTCAATGCTGCCAACCAGCCCCTGGATCTGTGCCAGCTGCGCCCCGTAACGCGCTTCCGTGTCGGCCAAGGTGCCTTCCAGCGCCGCTTTCTGTCAGGGGAAACCACAGACAGGAGAAGTTGCTGCTACTGCAGGGCTCTGTGTAGGGAGAGAAACACAGGCCCTTTCCAGTGGGGGGTAGTCAGGCAGTGCAAATTCTGATGTACCATGCTGAGCTGGGACTGCAGCTCGATCTCCAGCCCTTGCAGGGTGCGTCTCAGGTCAGTGACCTCGGACTTGCTGCTCTGCAGTTGTTCGGTGTTAACAGCGACTTCACGGTTCAGCTCCTCGGTCTGAGACAGGGAAAACACTATGTGAGAAATATGGGGGACGTAAGGCTGCCACAGCATTTTTCTGTGTGTTTTAATAGCTGTTTCTTTCATGCATTTTTTGGTTAGTGTTTGTATGGTATGGACAGGTTTTACCTTGCTGTGGAACCAGGCCTCAGCATCCTTCCTGTTCTTCTCAGCCATGTGTTCATACTGGTCCCTCATATCTGCCAGGATCTTGGACAGGTCAATGCCTGGAGCAGAGTCCAGTTCAACACTGATTTGACCGGCTACTTGCCCTCTCAGGGCACTCAGCTCCTGTGGGGAGTGGCAGAGGAGACAAAAGAGGGTACAACTGTAAACTGAAAACATTATGAACCTTCTGTTCTTTCTTCAAGGGCTAAGACTGACTGACACCCTGAGATACCAGCAGGAAGGATCTCAGTCTACATAAAAATCTTTTCCTCACTGTTGAAGAGCCCAGGACAATCCTGAGGGACTCCATATCTCCACAGGCTGTTTCTCCAGTGCCATTTTAAAACATATTTCTTGGGATTTACCTCCTCATGGTTTTTCTTTAGGTAGGCCAGTTCCTCCTTTAATCCTTCAATCTGCAGCTCCAGGTCAGCTCTGGACAGGGTCAGCTCATCCAGGACCCGGCGCAGGCCATTGATGTCAGCCTCCACGCTCATGCGAAGACCTTGCTCAGTTTCAAACCTTAAAAAAGCAAAACAAACCCATTCAGGTTCACTGATTAACCAGCTCACAAGAAACACAGGATGAATGTATCTGGGTCTGTAGGATTTATGGTGTAGCAAATGTTATCAAGCATTAAACCTTTCTCCACATATTTCACATTATGCAAAATTTTCAGTGGTGCAGATGGTGCTCTTAGCAAAGACATGAAGGGTTGAACTGCATGGACAGGATGAAACCAAGGTTCATACAGGGGTTTTACCAGCATTCCATTCCTGTTTCACTGCCCTTTGGTTCAACAAGGATTTTTGCCTACTCATGAGATCTCTTCCCTCTCTGAAATTACTCACTTGGTTTTGAAGTCATCTGCAGCCAGCCTGGCATTGTCAATCTGCAGCACAATCCTGGCGTTATCGATGGTGGCATCAAGGATCTGCAAACAACGAGAGCTCATTACTGAGGCTGAAACAACTGTTATCAGCTTCCCTGCTCTGCGGGTAAGAGTGAAGAGTCTATTTCGTCTGTAGCTACAGCAAACAGAAGTGTAGGGAAGGATCAGTGATCTACAGCAAACACGTCACATACTTCTGCCAGGATTGTGTTTTGGGCATATCCTTGTGTCTGGTGTATGAAGTGGCTTTAGGTAGAAGTTCCACAGTGAGACAAAGAAACAAAACTAGGTGCTGGCTGAGAGGAAGAGGACTTTGAGGTACCATCTTTGATCACATTTTTATTTCCTAGAATACCCAGGATTGTGTTTATTCATTCTTATAATGCATCATGAAAGCTTCCAAAGGAAATTTTATTTAGAAGGAATCTCTGTTCAGTTTTACGTGGAAAGCATTCCTGCCACTATGCCTGCCACTTCTAAAACTCAAAAGGTCATCCACAAAACCAGCTGGAACAACATTTTCCCTCCCCTAACTAAAGGGAGTGAAAGAAAGGAGGGAAAAAAAATTAAAAGGAGAAAATCCCATTGGCAGTTCTGCTGTCAGCAGAGCTCAGATTTTAAATCAGGAGCAAATGTGGGTGGGTTGCAGCAAGGAGAAGCAACCTGCGTGGGAGCGGTCATGAACTCCAGGCTGAACTTGGAAAACTAAACCTCGAGTTTTCTTTCATTTATTTACATAGTTAATCAGCTACGTGTTATGCAGGGTGTGTATCACCTCAGCAATCTGTTATCAGGTACCCATGGGCTCTTGGGGCAAATCCTGCATTTATATATGGGATTGATTACTTCATGTCTGCTGTTTCCTTTTTTTTCCTACGCCAAATGTTTCAGTTCACTTGATTCCAAGGTTAAGTATGGGAAATGTAAAAAAAGAAATTATTCTTAACTCATTTTTATTTTCATTGTTAAAGCAGTGAACAGGCCCAGTGTCTGGGCCTCTGAGGGTTTTCAATCTCTATGGCAGGTGAGAGGTTGCAGAGACACACAGGTTGCTGTCACTGCTTGGCTCTCATTAGATATTAGTTTATATATGGTCATATATACATTAACTGGTCATATGTGTATGCGTGTGTATAAACATATGCTTTGTTAAAGGCAAACATTATCAGAGTTCAGTACTCAGGCATCCTCCACTGACTGGTTTGTACCTTCTCTTGGCTAGCATTTAAAAAAGCAGATAATTCAATATTGATATTGACTTTATCCCCCCCACCCATTCCTTGCATGCACATCTCCGTCTCCTTCTCATGACCTGCAGTGCTTTCTAGGGGTTCCCTAAGGAACTTTTTGGGTTTTCATACTTCCTTTGTAAGTGGAAATCTAAGACGATTTTTGGTAAATATTAACACCTACCTTGTCTCGAAGGTCCTCAATTGTCTTGAAATAAGGACTGTAGTCCCGGGTTGGGCTTGGTCCTTGTTTTTGGTACCAGTCTCGGAT
Source organism: Corvus kubaryi (assembly GCF_017639235.1). Taxonomy (NCBI): domain Eukaryota; kingdom Metazoa; phylum Chordata; class Aves; order Passeriformes; family Corvidae; genus Corvus; species Corvus kubaryi. The sequence continues at coordinate 937,658 of NW_024581094.1, read as the reverse complement.
TTTGGTTTCAAGGTCAGAGTTTGCCTCTTCCAGCGCACGCACTTTCTCCAGGTAGGAGGCCAGGCGATCGTTCAGGCTTTGCATGGTCGCCTTTTCGTTTCCTGAGAGGAGGCCATCGCCTCCCAGGCCACCCCCATAGCTAAAGCTGTTGCTGAAGCTGCCTCCACCATAGCCCCCCCCCAGGCCGCTTCCCAGGCCAGAGGAGACAAACCTGGCAGAGGACACGGACACACCTCTGCCACCAGATCCCCCGTGGATGCTGGGGGCCCTGAAGCTGCCACCGAACCGGAGGGAGGAGGCGCCGGGCCCCCCCGCCACGGAGGAGCTGGTTTGCCTGAAGCTGTAACTGGCCATGGGGAGGAAGAGCAAGGACCCAAACTAAGCTGCACCTCAGCGGCTCGAGATCCCGAGGCAGGAGAGTGCCCTGCTCTCCCACCGCACCGCTTTTATGCCGGTGACAATGGGAGTTGTCTCCAGAATGTGTTATCTGAGACCCATGGAATTTATCAGCCCTAAGCCTTCTGCCAACACGGCGGTTCCCCTTATTGGTCAGTGGCTGTTTCCTTCCCCACTGCCTCCACAGGCGGGACGCGATCCCCTCCCCCGGACCGCTGCCGCTTGAAGCAGAAGGTGGGATTTGGAGGAGGCGTCTCCCTACAGAGGGGAGCGTTCCTAAGCCTGGTTAGAGTTTACCTACATGGGAACAAAGGGGCTGGGAGCGCACCCACTACGGCCAACGCTGCGGCCAGAGCGGAGTCACACAAAGACTTGTTTTAATAGTGATTCAGCCTGATAACAGAGCTTGTAAGGAGCCCAAATGGTGAACAGTGTGTGTGGACCTTCACAAAACACGTTCCCACCGCTCTGTTTCTCTCATTCCCCTTGAGAAAATGTCTTCTTTCAGAAATGAAGTTATCACTCTTTCTGTCTTTGCTCTCAGTTCCGTTTGGGCTAATAGAGAACGTGCTGTGTCTGAGTCTGGTTTTCTACAGACACAAGAATCTTTCTGAAGCAGCCGTGGCTGCCATTTGTAGCAGAGAGCAGTAGTAACATCCCTAAGTACCTGGGGAGTGAGAGAAACAAGTGTCTGATTACACATTGAGTCGTTTGATTGCTACTGAAGGAGAGAAGCAAAGAGAAGAAACAGAATCAGTCTTGTCTTTGAGAGTAATGAAAATGTTTTTTCTAAAATTCCCATGTCCTCTATCCAAGATGGATTTTCAAAAGCTTTTGTTACTGTGCGCTCCTGCCTGAGCATCCCTAACACACAAAGGGATACTCAGAGCTTTCCTTCCATTCTCTTTCTTTCTCGTTCCCTCCAAACCTCTGCAACTCCCCAGAAGTGTTTCGGAGAAAGTTCTGGCCTGGCAGCACTTGCAGCTCTTGGGAGCAGCCAGGCCTTTCTATACCGGTGAAAAATGCTCCAGGTGTTTCAGGCCACACAATAGAGCTGCACTCCCTGTGTACAGGGGTGTCAAACTGCAGGGCAAATTCAGGGAGGGAACGAGCAAACAGCAAATGGGAGGCCGGCCAAGGCACCTGTATCACCAGGCAATGAGGAAGCCGTATCAGAAGGAGCAATTCTGCAGTGCCTCAGGTGCGGAATATATCACTGGGTACACACAGAATATGTACCACACTTCAGCTCTTTCCTCTCTTTACAGACTGCTGCCTTCCACAACTCCATCCTGCACTGCAACGCTTTGCAGCCTTTCCTCACAGGCCCAGGGACACTCCTGCTGCCAGAGACACACCGCTCGTTCCTTCCGGAGACCTGAATGTCCTGTTCAACCCTGGGTGGGACAAACCTGCCCAGCCAGTAACTGCTCCAAGGGCTGTGAACAGCTGAAATAGTGGTGTCAGGAGGTTACTGAGAGAAAACTATTGGAGAACAGTTACATTTTTGTTAAATATTGAAGTCCATAGTTAGAGCGTAAAGAGCATTGGTCCATGCACTTTTCTTCACTGAACAGAAAAGCAAGAAGCTGACTGGAGAATAAGTACCGGTGTGGTCTTTTTGAGATCTATCTCCCGCTGCAAGGAGAGAGGAACATCTGTCCCTCCAGGTACTCCTTCAGCATTCCCTGGACTCCCATATCAGAACCTCAATGCAGTGTATTTTTGGGTTTTGCAAAATAAAATGCACACCTGTGATGCTGCATAATATTTTATGATTCAGGTCATGAAAATTGGGATCTGGAAGGCTTCTGGATGCCCTCTGCAAACTCTTTAGTAAAAGCAGCAATCACCATATATCGAACTGTCAGAATATTGCTCAGGTACTGCAGGCAGGTTGGGTTTGCATGTGCTTACAGGAAAGAATCTCCCAAAGAATGAACTGCAATTCTTAGTGGCAGTTTGCAAGTACAGCTGGAAGTGTCAGGAGAAGAAAGGCTTGGGACACACTGTCAAATGGATTAATCTCATTTATAACACCGAATACATCATAAGCCTCTAGTACCAAATCAATCCCTCACACAGCATTTTTGCTAAAACTTAATTCCAAGTCTTTTAACTTTCCATCTCTGTTTTACCTCAATGGCTGCATGTGTTTGTTTTTGTAGGGACTCCCTTAAGCTGAGAACGTGTACTTAAATGCTTGGAAAAGCCTTTAGTATGGCAAGTTGAAGAAGGTGCTATTAGCATTCAGCATAGGTCTCTTTTTCTCCCAGTACAATAAACCTAATTTATGGCAGGGTCAGCTTTTCCCCAATAAGGAATGGTCAGCACAGGGAATTTCCTTTATCTTCGCCTTATCAGAGGAGAAGGGAGACACATTTTTTCAAGCGAAGTCATCCAGTCACGCCCAAGCTCCAGTCTGAGATCTGGTTCTGCTTTACCTTTATCTTCTCTGCCTTGCCAGTCACTGCTGCTTTAAAAAATCTTTCATATTGTTTCAGGATAGTTTTATTAATTGTCCTGTAAACCATTTTTTCTTGCCCTTGAGGACACTGGCATATCCTTCTCTCTTTTCACATCCTGCTGAATTTGTGTCCAGGGATAGCTAATGCAATTACACTTAAATGAACTTGCTGAACATTTTAACCAACTTTGTTAGTGCCTGCAGTCCCATGGATGCATCTATGGATGAACGAGCAAAGCCAATTTATTATTCTGGATTTACCTTTTAAGTTTTTAACTGTTTGTTCCTTCTGGTAATTGTTCCTTTCTGCCTTTGCTTCCATCAGTGAAAATGTGCTGCTTTTTCATGTGCACATTTTTAGTCTCCATCTCTTCTCTTGCTCATCTGAATTTTGTCCACCCTCCCAACTGATCATGTCACAGGCCCTCTTATGATCACAGCTTAGGATGTTTTTCTTCCCTTTTAAAGATCAGAGGCATGAAACATTTGCAGCTCTTTAATTCCAGCACAAAATTTTCTATTTTTTGTTTAAACTTACTTGTGGGAAGAACCAGTGACAACAAGCTCTGATCTGCAGCTGGTAGCAAGGTAACTGCAGCTGAGGTTTGTCCAGCATACAATTCTCAGCTGTCTGGTTTTTACAGCCCATCATAAATCTTTTTTTTTTTTTTTTAATCCTCACAAACCTGGCATTGCCATATATTTTCTGAATGTGCCAACAGATTGTGAGACAAGAATGTTGCTGTGCTAAAGAGGCAGGTCCCAGCACATGCACACACAGCTGTGAGTGGCTGGAGAGGAGGGTAGGGAAGAGCAGAGCAACACTGGGAATTTGCTCAAAATGACTGTTTTTGCAAAGCAGAGGCATTGTGATGAAGGGAATGCATCATTCATTCCTGCACTGAAAGAGGTGAGAAATAAGGTTGTGTAAGAGAAATTGTGTTCTGTTGTGTTAACAGAAATTGTGAGAGTGAGACACAGGACAAGACATTTCTGTCCAGGGCTCTGGTTTGCTCGTGGCAGGACAGAAACGATGGATCAATGATTTGAGCTGAACTGGAATGATTCCTGCTCAGGCTGCTGCAGTGCTATTGGGGCACAGAATTTAATTTCTCAATGATTGCCATTTATAAAACACTTGAATAGATTGGTATGAGGAAAATACATAAAAGATCCTCCTGAAGAGCTCAAGCACTTCAATAACTGGGAGCAGTGTAAATACTTCGCAAATCCTTGAAACTGGCTGTGGTGTGGAAATTCCTCATTGTTGTCCCTGTTTCCCTAGAAACAGAACTAGCTTTAAACTCCTCACTCCTCTATCATTCCAGAGCTCTTATGATAAGGCAAATCAGGGAATAAAGTACCTAAGACAGGAAAATAAACTAGATTTTCTTATCATGAGATTAAAGATTGTGTGGGAAGGAAGGCTTGGTTGGGGCACCAAGCCCTAGGGAGTGCAAGTCAACTCACTGGATGTACTTTCACACTTCCTTTAACCTGTTATCTGGCTGGTAAATCTCAGTATGATTGGGCTGGAAACTATTATTTGAGAGTCAAACATCCAACTGACAGGAGGTTATGTTCCAAAAGTCAGGTTTCTGCAGGCAGCAGCAAAGGCAGCGCAGGGGCCTCTGCCAAACCCCAAGGGACTGAACCTGTCCCAGGCTCAAGGAGCAGTGGCTGTTGGACACTTGCCATGGCCTCTGCACACTGCCAGGATTCACGCTGAGGGAGGAGGCCTGGGGCTATCCACAGGGATCTTCTCATACGCCACATGGAAAATTCCTACTCAAAAATAAATCCTAGACTTGGGAGAGACACAGAGTAGATGGGGTTCATAGCGCAGAGCTGAGCTGTTTTATTCTGTTCCTGTCTGTGAAACATTTGTATGTCTATTATTTTTATCTATGTGCTCATATATTTACATGCACATATTTGTATATATAGACTTACAGATTATTATTTCTCTTTCTAATTTTATAAAAGTATATTCTGATCATAGGGGTAAGCCCCAGCTTCCAGTAAGGGCAGAGATTTTACTGCAAGCCTTAAAAAACATGTTCTGGATCTAATTAGAAAACAAGGAGCTCGCTTAGTACCCTCCTGGTGGATCCTTGGATTTGGGCTTTCCTGATCCTGCTGGTGATTTCATACTCAGTTTTTCTTGACAGGAATTTTTGCAATCTGCAGATCTCTGGTTGGGCTCAGTGAGAAAATACAACTGTTTATCTACGAGGGCAAGCCCTGTAGCCTCTGGTTTGTGGAGCTGCTGCCAGTTCTCATGGCAACTCTCAGCCCATGGAAACCCCTTTGGAGCCCTGGTTCTGGCTGCCCTGGCTGGTCACACAACTTTAAGGGACCAAAAGGGAATTTCTTACCACTCTAACAGTTTGTGCCACTTTCGAAAAGGAGTGTTTTCCCCATGTTTGTGAGTACCAGGTAAGTCACTTCCTGGGCAGTCCTGGCTGTTACCTTCATAAAACCCAGGGTTTTCCACCAGACTCTGACACCCATATTCAGCTTTAAATCTTCTTTTTATTAAAAACAGAGGTCTGTGCCAACTGTCTGTATTTTGGCAGCCCACTGCCAGCAAAGCAAGTGACTGAAGCACTTGCTGAGTGCCTTTTCACGCTTTCTTAATGGATTCAGCTTTAATAACTGATAAAATGTGGTGACATGACTTTCAACAGCATTTTCGACAGAAAGCAGTTGCTGGCATTTATTTAAAATCTTTGTGTGTGTGTGAGCGCCGTGAACTTTTGGGTACAGCCACGATTTTTGATAGTCTGACATCAGGTTGTGGGAAAGAACTGAACTAAGATTGGGAATGTTGTCAGAAAATGTTGATTACTGAGGCTGTGGGTGCCTTTGATCCCAGCCCTGCGCGGGTTGCCAGGGCTGGGAGCACAGGTGTGTGCCAGGGAATGGTGTTCCCTGGAGCCAGGCTTGGCGGAGCCGCGGGAGCGTGGGCTCCCAAAGTGCGCTATTAGGAGTAATTGCAGCATGCAGAAACCTCTCTTTAGGCGGTACTAAAACAGCTCTGAGAGTCAGCTCCAGTGCTCCTGAGACTACGTGTTCACTGTCACTTGTCCTTTATCATACAATCATGGAATGCTTTGGGTGGGAAGGGACATTAAAGCTCATCCAGTTCCACCCTCTGCCACAGGCAGGGACACCTTCCACTAGAACAGGTTGATCCAAGCCCCTCCAACCAGGCCATGAGCATTTCCAGGGATACGGCAGCAAATACTTAAAGAAATTCCAAAGTTTATTTGGATTAGCACTCCAAAGTGTTATATATGATGTGAAAGCTAACAGAAATTGTTACAGAGAGAAAGGATTTTCCTGCATGAATTCTCATACTTGTTTAACTTGGCTGCTGCTATTTTTCATGGTTATGGTGGGCTGGTAAATGTCAGAAATATCACAGGAGCAGCTTCCTTTCCTCTCGCTTTTTGTTACAGGCACAGTGAGTCAGAGTTTCTTTTCTCATTCCTTGAGTCAGTGGTGGGACGAGAGGGAAATCTGCCTTGTCACCTCTGTGGTTCCATTTCCTTGTAGCCAGGAGTGCCAGAGCCTGGCAGGACTGTGCACAAAAGCACCAGGAGTAGCGGTGGGCTGCCATACCTGTCCATACCCAGCAGCTGCCTTTCAAATGGAAGCATTTCCTTTGGGTTTAAATCCTGCAGTCCTGATCCAGAGTGAAGTCCCTCAGAAAACTCAGTTCACTGAATTCTGCTTCTTGTCTTGACTTTCTCTCCATACAGCCATTTCCCCCTCTTATCTTCATCAAACCTCCTGAAAATGTTGTATTATCCAGTTAGAGAGGATTAATTTCCAGAATTGAGCCAGAATCCACGGGATTTGGGGCCTTGGGAAGCGGGAGCAGCACAGAGCGCCCCCTGCAGGCCCGGCTGCTAGCACAGCCATCGAATCCGAGGCATGAAATAAAAAGAAAAACGTGCCGATTTTTGTATTACTGAAGCTGTTCTTTCCTTGTACGAACCATGTCCCAGGCCTGAGGCTTTAATTTATTTTTGAGAGTGTTTTGAGCAGTTTGTGTCACAAATCCTAATTGGTATTTCCTGAATTGCCATCAGAGGATGCCAGAGAGCCGACCCAAATGGGCAGACACACTGTCTGTCACCCACAGATAAATCTTGTCCCTCGTTCAGAGCTGTGGGACACGCCACTGGAGCAGGATGAGGCTCAACCACAGCATTCCCTCATGCTGGCACTGAAAACGTGTCCCACTTAAGAGAAAGCAGAAGGGATGGATATTTGAGAATGTTCCCAACAGATAAAGAGCACAAATGGCTCCTTTCTGGGATTACAGACATTCTTCCTAGTTAAACTGTGCCTAAAGAAGGTATTTGATCCCAAAGTCCGTTATAGCTGGCTAGTGCTGAGGGGGTTTGGGATAGTCAGCCCTGGTTGATAAGAGAGAGGAGTAAAAGGGAGCATAAGGCAGAGCAGTCTCTGTTACTTGCACAGAGCCGAAGAGTCCTGTTGTGACTCCAAGGAGATGCAGTTCTGCTTTGACTTTACAAACCTTTGTTTCCCAGGGAAATAGTTTCTGTGACTCATCTCTTTCCTGCTGTGCTGAGAATTCAGCTTGGATTGTAACATGGAACAGTCTGATGGCTTTTAAAATAATACCTTGTTATCCAAAACGATGATGTTTTACCTGTCCTGGCTCTCTTTGCCAACCAAAGTGTAAGTGTAAAGCTGTGTGACAGCATAAGAAATGTCTGTGATTCAGGAGGTGTTCAGGGAACAATGAAGCCTGTGAGACCCACCCAGGGTATGGGACAGGGCGGCAGTGGAGTCACTCCCCTGCTATGTGGCTGACCCTGTTCAGCAGCTTGCTCAGCCCTGCAAACCAAACACTTAAATGTGGATTTGTAAGTTTGAAATGGCTGAGATATTTCAACCTTTTTCTTCCTCTGTTTAGCCCAAGTAAGGTGAGCGTGGTACATGAAGTGGGGCAGGTTTAGTAACAAAGCTTGAACCTTGCCTGCACCATGCCATTCTCCACCCAGAGCTCTGACAGCACGGAGCTGGGAATGACCCTACGGAATAAGGGAACACACTCCTCCATTTGGAACTATCAGATAAAAGACCTGAGCTCAGATTTTCCGACATGGCAGGAGGAATAATCCCAACAACTGAATGTTGGGTTAGTAGAACTTTCATACTCCTCACTCATTTCCTGATCTAACCCTTTGCTTTAATTGAACAAGATTAGACAGTGCTCTCATCTGGAAGCTGGGAAAGGGCTGCCTGGATAGGATTGATTTCTCATTCAGTGACTCAAAGGAAAGTGGTTTTGATTTGACAAAATTTTCATGAAATTTTGAGGTTAATTAATCCTGATTTTTCACTTCAGCTGCTGAATTAGCAAATCAACTACTTGCACATCCCTTGCAACATATGCTATGAAAAAGGGGCTCCCCCATCCCTTTCTCTTCCCCATAGGTGTCACCCTTGAGTTTAATGTGGATGCGTTTATTCATCTCCAGGATTTTTTCCAGTCATCATAAGATTTAGGATTCACATATTACTTTGGAACCATATTACATAATTCACACAACCTTAATTTCTTTGTGTATCTCACTTGCTACACCTAAATGTAAATACAATATTAATATACCAAATAGACTGCTGGACACAGAGTTTTCTTTGCACTGCAGAAAGGTAAAGCTTTATTTGAGGAATTGTTGTGCAGTAGAGTACCAAGTGCACTGCAGAGACCTGTGTGTAAACACAGTGATCACAGTGATGGACAGCATGAGAAGGGAGAAGTAGATAACTTTAGGAAAAGCATTTGGAGAGCAATCTGTGGGTGGGGTACGTCACAGTGCGTGTGGGCTTTGCGTTACCACGTTGTGGGCCGGGCTGCTCCCATGGCACTGATTGGATCAGGGAAGCCCAATGAGTCGGTGGTATCTTAGCACACTCTTGACTGCCCTGTGCAAAGAAAGAAGAAACCATTGCTCCAATAGGGAAACCAAGTGTCTCTTTGCAGCGCTGACACTTCAGACTCATCCACTATTTAAATACCCATTTGTTAGCAAAAGCATGGGAAAGGAGCTTAATCTGTCTCTGGAACTGGAGCCAAACCACTTAGAAATTAAGAGCTTTGATTGTGAGTGGTTTAATCCCTGCTGCAATTGCAGATGTGGAAGCCATAGCACAAGGTTGGTGTGAACAGGAAAAGGGATGAAACACAAAATGTGAAAGCTGTAAGTTTGGATCCTCTTTGGAAGATGTTTCTTACCTGCCTTGTCACTAGATTGACCATGACAGTAGGAACTAGAAGAATAAGAGTGGGAGGACATTCCTCCTCCTTGGAGAGCTCCTTGAGATGATCTGTGAAATGAAAGGAGTTTTAATGAAGGGAACAATAAATAGTGACATCATGTGCAGTGCATGTAACAGCGCAGCTTTTCCTGTATCTTGCAAATATATTTTTATATATAGTTTTTCATTTCATTCCCTCCAGATGTATTTTCCTAGAAAATTGTAAAAGCAGAGACAGCAAGAGACTGTTGCAGTATAATTCTTGTACTCTCACAGTCCAGTGTGTGCTTGTTCCTCTACTGACAGAAGGGATTTCATTACAGTTTGGTTTGGCACAGTGATTCCTCTCATGGAATTCACTGCACACAAACAGGTCAAGAGGAACTGATTAACTCAAAACCTGACAGTAACAATCTCCTTTGTGTTTCCCTTGGTGTTTGACGTGCTTATGAAGTTTCTGATAGACACATTTCAATACAGATGCCGTGAAGAAAAGCTGCTGAATTTAGATTTCAGCTACAGACAAGTAAAATATTCTGCTCTGTCTTCCATGAGTGCCAAGAGAGAAAAGGTTGTGATAGAATTTGTGGCCTTATTTGCAAACAGAGAACGTACACAAGATCCTGCTGCCCCTCCTGCAGCAGTGCCCGGTACTGCTGGATCTCCTGTTCCAGGCGCATCTTGATGCCCAGGAGCATCTTGTACTCCTGGCTCTGACTCTCCACCTCACAGCGGATGCTGGCCAGCTCCTCCTCAATGCAGTTGATCTGCCCCTGGATTTGTTGCAGCATGCGGCCATAGCGAGACTCAGTTTCTGCCAGGGAGTTTTCCAGAGAGCTTTTCTGGAAGGGCAAACACAGGAGTTGAGGAGCAGAGTTCTACGGCTCCCTGCCCGTGCCAAGGAGAGAAGGGCCCGCAGATCCTGCCCACGTACCGTGCTGAGCTGCGCCTGCAGTTCAATCTCCAGGTTCTGCATCTCGCGCCTCAGCTCGGTGAGCTGGTGGCTGCTGGTCTGGATGTCCTGGCTGCTGGAAGTGACCTGCTGATTGACTTCTTGGATCTGCGGAGTCAAACCCCAGAGACACCTTCTGAGCCACAGGGGAGCAGATTTGCTGAATGAGAACTCAAGTCTCCAGGGAGCCTCTCAACTTTCAGCCAGTGCCGGTACCAGGGTGTCTGAGCTGTCCCACCAAAGGAGGCTCCACTCTGGGCATTGCTACGTACCTTCACCTCATACCACTGCTCCACCTCCTTGCGGTTCCTTGCAATGATCTCCTCGTATTCATTTCTCAGGTCATTCAGGGTCTTTGTCAAGTCTTCTCCAGGGGCGGCATTGACTTCCACGCTCACATCGCCACCAGTTTGGGACTGGAGCTGCCTCATTTCCTGCGGGGAGTCAAGGGAGAGACACAAGAGCACACACAGGTCATTTGTTGTGCTGGGGACTGTGGGCAAATCAGTACCAAGGTACAAAGGAACGATAATCCCATGGCATAAGGTGGAATTGACTTGATATGTGAAGGTGGGAACTGTGAAGAATCAACAGATTACGTCTTTGGCTGTGCTATCTATCATTGTATTTGTCATAGGTTAGCAAGCTAAGTCTCAGAAGTGATGCTCTTCTTACAGCTTTCTCTAGGACCTGACAGAACCTATCAGATGGCCAGTTTGAACAGGGACAATTCTTATCTCACAGAAGATAAACAGTAATGAGTATTTTGGACCAAACCACTACAGTATTGTACCTCCTCATGGTTTCTCTTCAGAGCAATCAGCTCATCCTTCAAAGACTCCAGCTCAGATTCCAGTGAAGACCGAGTGGTAGTGAGACCATCCAGGATGTTTCTCAGGCCATTGATGTCAGCCTCCACGGTCTGACGGATGACCAGCTCATTCTCATACCTGTACCAAAGGAAAGCAAAGCATTGCACATTCATTTCATTACACTGCGTAGGCTTGATCATACCACTTTAGACAGGGCATCATCCACCTGCATTCATGAGTCTCATAAAATTAATGACAAAAAGAGGCAAGGTTCACAGGGAGGTACTCACTTCATTCGGAAGTCATCGGCAGTCATCTTGCTGTTATCAATGTCCAGAATCATTCTGTTATTGTCCACAGTGGCAGAAATGATCTGCAAAAGGGAAGGTGGAGAGAAGTCTTGTGTTCTAGATTTCCAGGACAAGCAGAAAGAAGACACAAAGCTTTTCTAGAGTGTTACTGTTGGTCTTGGAATTGTTTTATGGAGTAGTGCAGGGGCCACAGAAAGTTCTTGAATTGCCACGCCACAAGGACTGGTGTCTGCAACGTTTTGGCTTTCCAAAGATTTTGATGAAAGAGTATATTCGTGGGGGAAAGAACAGAAGAACATTTATGTTGGGAAATTGCCAACCCCTGTGGGTTCTGCACTCTGCGTGTAGGAAGCAGTGTGGGCTTTGCCCCTGATGCCGTAAGTAATCTCATTAGGAAAAAAGTTGATTGTAAGGGAAGACCTTGGTCCTTCCCCCTGGTGTCTGTAGGAGTGTGCAGGGACAAAGGGAGCTCAGATCCTGCCATCCAGGTGCTTTAGCTTTGCACTCCATCCAGCTGGACTAGGTGGGAGCAGAGGGAAGCACTGTGAATCTCACATGGCTGGTTTGGAGCCACCTGCACAACGTGGGATGTACATTCTGTGAGCCAGCGTGTCTGTGGCTGGCGGGGCTCCTGGTGCCTCGGGCTGTGTGCCCGGAGCACGGCCCTGTTGCCTGTGGGCTGCTGTGAGGGTTTGCTCACCCAGGGGATGGGAGGTGCGGCTCAGCAGATTTGTGGCTGCGGTACCACCAGCACGGCGGTCCCGTGGGCGGTAGAGCCCAGTGCTGAGGATGGAGGGAGGAGGAAGGAGTAAAGGGGAAGGAGGAAGGCCTTAGAGGAGAGAAGAGCATGTGGGAGATGGAGGCACATGTACCAGGATGATCCTACCTGATTTTGGAGTTGTTCGATGGTCTGGTAGTAGGAGCTGTAGTCCTTGGAAACACTGGGAGCTTGTTTCCTGTACCACTCCCGGATGTGGTGCTCAAGCTGAGCGTTCTCTTCCTCCAGCCTTCGCACCTTGTCCAGGTAAGCCGCCAGGCGGTCGTTGAGGTTCTGCATGGTGACCTTCTCATTGCCGCTCAGCAGCAGGTCTCCCCCAGGGCCGCAGCTCCCCGCAAAGCCCCCGCCAAAGCCCCCAGCAAGGCTGCCCATGCTGAGGCTGCCCCCGTAGCCCCCGCAGGCTGCCCCACCGTAGCTGGCCCCGCCGATCACGGAAGAGGCGTAGCGCCGGCAGGACACGGAGGAGCTGCGGCCGCTGCTGCCACCACAGGCGCCTCC
>NW_024581094.1:893189-925131 GCF_017639235.1 Corvus kubaryi | reverse complement strand
TGCCAGCCACAGTGCTCATGCCAAAAATGATGTGCTAAGGGGAATTTTGTCTGAGGTAAGTAAAAGGCATTACCATTCAGTGCAAATATGTCTTTGTTGATTCACACCAAGCCTGCACTATAATTTTATGTGGGTGGCTCCTTGTTGGATATTTCGTTGAATAATATAGTATCTCTCAGTTTCTGTTAATTTGGCAATATCTCGCTGGTAGCGGCACCTAAGGAAGTCTCTGCTTCATTGTCAGTCTCCATCAGTCTTTATGTTTTGAAACTCAGTAGTTTAGCTTTGGTCTTCCACCTGAGATCACAGACATGATTTGTGACACCAGCTGCCTCCAAAGGACTCTTCATTCATTGATTTATTTCAAATTTACATTAACCTTATAGAAATCTACTTTAATGCACCAAAATAAAAACGTCTAAGACTGCATTCCCATGTCTGTTACAGAAGAAAACTGAACTCCGAATTTTTCACTCTGTATTGAATAAGGTCCTGCTGGCATTCAGCTTTCTCTGAACATGCAGGATGTGGATCACGGTATCTTTTCTCTTCAAAGAAAACTGTGTGTAACAGCCGCAAAACTAACATTGTGCAAGGGAAAACATATTAAATCTTTTCCTATCAAAGATCTCTTAATTTTATTTTAACGGTTTTAAATGGACTCAGAGGAAATTGAGAGGAGAAATATTTTACTTTGCATATTTTCGTAACTATATTTAAATAGTAATGTCTCAGAATACATCCTTGAATTATATAATACAGTGAAAAAATAATTTTGATTAAAAGAGCCAATGATTAGATCTGAAAAAATGTCATCATTACCTGAGCTCATTAAAGTGAAGGGTGTTTTGCAACCATGACAGAATATCTTGCATCACCCAACAGAGAGTCAGAAACACTTGTGTACTTTTTTCCACTGCCCGTGCAATAGGGAATGTGCAGTGAGCTGCTTTTTCCATCTTTACTAATCAAGCGTCTGTGAAACTGAGAAAAGCCTTGAACATAAATAAACTTTTGGATTTCCAGATGTGCATTAAATATCAGCACTGCAGCTCCCATGTAAGAGTCACTGGGCTGTGCAAAGGAAGCACAATAAGCTGGTGGGACCTGCTGTGAATTGCCGCCTCAAAATCAGCCTATCCACAGAGAGTGAGGATGGATTCAACCTAGAAGTGTTTTGGGAAGAGGTTCCATATTACAGAAGAAGAAATAAGCCCACTCCTCTCTCTGGCTGCAGTTGTGCAGATTTGTTCACCCTTGGTAACTCTGTTACCCCCGAGGCGCTGCCACCGTTGCTGCCGGGCTCAGCCCTGGCTGGTGGCAGGGCCGTCCTGGGATGGCACCGGCTCCGGCAGTGCCAGACACGGGGGAAGCTTCTGGCAGCTTCTCACAGAACCCCCCCTGTATCCCCTGCTACCCAAGTCTTGCCACACAAACCCAGTACTGGGCCTCATAGATGTCAAATGATCCTGGAAATCCTTCCTTCCCTCCACCTTGGTCTCTCAGTAGCTGCTGCCTCCATTCTGCCCGTTTTAACCCCTTCTGGACTTCACTGTATGATGTGTAGCACTTAGTGCCTGTTGAGCAGCAAAGTAATTAGGAGTCAGGGAAATAAATACTCTTCCAAGGTTTGTTTAAAGCATGGGCTGACATCTGTGGAGGTCCCTATCCCTGTCCCTGTACCTGCACCTCTAGGAGGTGACAGTGCAATTGTCTCCCTCAGAAGGCTCTGGCATAAGCACAATTCATTACTCTTAATCCTCAGACCATTTACCATGAACACCATGGCTCTTTCTGAATGGTGTGTGTGTAGTCCAAGTTTCTAAACTAAAGAAGGAGAAATCAGCATTACCAGAATCTCACTATTCCTGCTCCATGTCCTTGGCAGCACAAACTCTGTTTAACAAGACTGCAAAGGCTCGTTCATGCCAGCACAGTGCCAGCACACTTCGGCTTGGTGTGAGTCAAGTGTTTCTGTTTCCCTGAACGGTTTCCAAGTGTTGAGAAAGTTTGCATGGCAGTGTGACGTGTATTTCTGGAAATCGATTTTGTATCTGGTCTCTCAGTCCATACTTGTGTGCGTCTATTGTGTTACACAGCAGTGCTGCTCCACTTCCGTGCAACCCACATTTTCTTTCACTCTCAACTCAACCTCAGAGGCCCCTCCCTTGCGTGCAGCCCTGCACCAGCAGCTCAGCATGCAAGGCTGTGTGCAGGTGAGATGTACCCTCCCCTTGGGCAGCCTCACTGGCATTTTGGCCCCTCAGGTCCTGGGATACTCTGGTAGCTATATCCAAAACAGGACGTTCTAGACCCTTTTACGTGTACTTAATTTCTCACAGGTCAAAGACAATTACTGTCAATTTTAACATTTTATGGAAATGAACTTTGTAAAGTTCCTGTAAATTATATTTCCCTTTCACTTCTTATAATTTCAAACCGAGATCCCTTATCTGTGCATTTCCAGGTTAAGGTTTTGTGAATTGAAACATTTGTTTCGTTTTACAACCACAGCTCTGTCATTATTAGTGTGTTCCTTTGTGGACACTCATGTGCTGCCAACACCATTAGTCATTGAGCACTGAGGCTCTGCAGTCCCTTTAAGGCTGATATTCAACTCTTGGGTCTCAGAGCTCAGCTCATGAGAATATCTGACACATTATTAAAAAACAAAGGCACAGCCCAAGAAGATTCTGATCTGCCCTGACTGCTCAGAAATAGTGTTTTAACTCTAAATTTTGTTATCAACTACTGGAGTGTATCATCAACCTTTCTACGTGGAGGTGTGTCTTGGCATGGCTTTGTGTTTTCTTTTTTAAGTGTTTACACCTACAGAAGGTAAGAAAAACCCCACACAGGATTCTGGTTGCGTCAAGACAGAAATTAAATTTTATTAGAGATATTTTCCTGATTCAGAACAACCTGAGTACCAAACAGGTTGGATCTGTAAAGCAGCAGTTTAAGTGCCAGTGACTGAAGCTGCAGAGCTTTGTGGGCAGAAGCAGCACAGAGCATGCAGGGCAGGGGGAGAGGTGGCATGTGTAACTCCCAGGAGCTGTTCAGAGCATCATCTTTCCTTGGGAATGTGGGGAATGCAGCAGATTTGGGCCAGTTTCTTTTTGAAAGGTCTTGCACTGGAGGATCCTTGATGTATATTCTTAGTCAAAAGATTTTCTTCCATATCCTGTTTAGAAATAAAGCAAGCATGAGCTTCATCAGTGCTGGCACTGAACGTCTGAGCCACCAGTATACCCCAGATATTAGGACTGTGTGGGAGTGACCATAAGCATTCCAAAAGCATAAAGGAGAATTCCAGCATGGAACAAAGGCTGTGGGATTTATGAGGTTCTGAAGAGAATGAGACAGATGAAGAAAACCAGCTGGGGTTAAACTACAGGATCAGCTGATATCATCCACAAAATGGAATATGGACTGTGTGCTCTGGAAGTGGAGTTGATCCTTTGTACACAAAGAGGAAAGAATTGTTAGTAACAGTAAATCTAACATTTCCCAGAAATTTTAGTTTATCCTCAGTACTGTTTGCCTCTGGAAGAGTATGTTGGTATAAATTAGTCAGGATGTGACTGAGAGAACAGTGTGCCCATACTGTAGTTCTCACCTTGGCTTTCACCGCCACTCCTGCAGGACTGGGACTGGGAAGATGAAGAGTAGGAGTGGGAACTGCTGATGCCTCCTGAGGTTCTTCCACCTCCTCCTCCTCCTACAATGCATCCACCACCACTTCCTCCTCCCATTCCTCCACTTCCTCCTCCTATTCCTCCTCCACCAGTTCCTCCTCCCATTCCTCCTCCAATTCCGCTGCCACCACCTCCATATCCACCACTCATGCTACCACCTCCTCCTCTTCCTCCTCCAGAATAACTACCACCTCCAGTTCTACCACCTCCCATGCCTCCTCCCATTCCTCCTGATGGGATTCTGCAACGAGAGAGAAAGAAGGGGAAAAAAAAGTTAATCAATATCACTTTGCCATGTGAAGGCAATTGAGCTGCAGCTGCTGCCCAGGAGCCAGCACCTCTCTGGGTCGTACTGCTGGTTAGAACCCAGCATGCACAGCAAAACAACTGAAGCAGTGCCAAACATGATCCTCTTTTTCAACTTCAACTTGAATGCAAGAGCTTTTGCTTTTCCCACATTCTGCCTAGGGGTTTCTTGCAATATTTGGCACATACATCACTGTATGGCTCAAAATCAGAAGAGAATGAAGCTTTAGTTACTCTTTTAGGCACCACTTCCAAGCAGAAGCTGGCACACTGCATAAGTGAAGCTGAAGTAGCTTGAACTTTCAGAAACTTTTATAAAGGTTTGGAAAACGTTGGTTGTTTTTTGGTTTGGTTTGTTTTTTTTTTTTTTGCCTACAGTCTTTTCCTGCCTGTTCAGTTCCTGGCTTCTCTGCAACCAGGCTCTTTTACATGGGTTTCCCTGTCCAGCCCCAAATCGGTAGTTCAGAATTTCTGCATTAATTTTTCTTCACATGAGCTATATTCTGAACAGAATGAAATATCTCACACCTGGGAGGTGATTGGCCAAGACATCTGCATCAGTCTCATTTCAGTACAAAATATTTTGCAAGTCTCAACTGTTAAATTTCCTGCCGGTGACTGACCCAGCAGTTGGGTGCCACACAGCGCCGTGTTCTGTCAGAGTACGTACACAAGATCCTGCTGCCCCTCCTCCAGCAGCACCCGGTACTGCTGGATCTCCTGCTCCAGGCGAGTCTTGATGCCCAGGAGCATCTTGTACTCCTCGTTCTGGCTCTCCATCTCGCAGCGGATGCTGGCCAGCTCCTCCTCCAAGGGCCCGATCATGCCCTGGATCTGCTGCAGCTGCATGTTATAGCGACGTTCCGTGTCTTCCAGGTTGGATTGCAGAGAGTCCACCTGCAAAGGGAAAACAAAATGCAGTGTTTATGGGAATGTGGTGACTTTAACTTGTTTTTGTGGGAAAACAGGAGATCTTCAAAGATCCTCAGAAAAAAGTGTATCTTTGAAGAGAAGTAATCCAGTATCCCATCCTCCTTGGATGGATTACTTGCTGGGTGTAGCCCTTCTTCTCACATACAGACTGTGTCACAGGTGAAGCAAATGCCTTTCCTTACCATGCTGATCTGTGACTGCAGCTCAATTTCCAGGCTCTGATATTCACGCCTCAGCTCAGAGATCTGCTGGTTGCTCGATTGTATCTCCTGGCCACTTGAGTGGACTTGTTGATTAACTTCTTCCATCTGAAAAATTAACATACAAAATTGAGGCATTTTTGATAATTGGAAAACATTGTGGGGTTATCATAAAGGCATCAAGAAATCAATTCATAAGAATAAAGATGCCATGCAGACTGTTTATTTCCCACAAGCCACTCTGCCAACACCCTGGTAATTCACTGGCTGCTTGAATACAGAGGCTCTACCTGCTTTACCACATAGGTGATATTCCAGGACTGACCTATTACAGGAAACTATAAGTAATTTGAAGTTATTGTTCCTTAAATAACATGTGATAAGTTGCCTTTCACCTGCTGTAAATAGGTCCAGTACTTTGTGAAAGATTTAATTACCAAAGCCCCCCTGTGCTTTACCTTGGTTTCATACCAGCTTTCCACCTCCTTCCGGTTGTTCTCAATGAGCCTCTCGTACTCGCTGCGCATTTCATTTAATTTTTCCATTAAGTTAATGCCAGGAGTAGCATTGACCTCCACATTGACATCTCCACCAGACTGGCTTTGCAGTCCTCTCATTTCCTGAAAAAAAGTCACAAAAACCCCATGAGGTTCTCAAAGGGAGAGAGTGGCATCAGTTCAAGTAAAGGGAAGAAAAAGGACATAGATCCTCACACAGCCCATGACTCCAGCGAAAGGGCCTCGCCTGCTCTTGCCATGGAACAATTCTGCCATTCCTGGGGCTCCAGTGCTCAGAGCCAGGCACCACATGCACAGTGACCCTGGTGCTTCCTCCACAGGGTGGTAAGGAATTCTGTGCAGTGTGCTCTTTGTGGGAATCTTTTCTTCTCAGTGGGAAATCCCATTGCAGAGAGTACAAATGCTTTCTTTTGACTCCTCTATATATTCTATCCAATTTTCCTTCCATGAGTTCAGCAAGCAAACTATAGTTGGTACTGAAAGCCATTCATCCCCCTGGTCTCACATGTTGACCTGGTGTCTCATGAGACCTGCTGTGGGCAGCTATGCACTGTACACAATCCTCAAAATCAAAGCCATGTTGTGACAAGTTGGGTGATCAAAACCAGTGGCCAAAACCTGGTTACTACTGGTGGAAAAAGCTAGGGGAAATTCTTGGAGTGTTGTGTTGCCTTTAGTTACTGAAGTGTGAAGAAACTTACCTCTTCATGGTTCTTCTTCAGGAAGATCAGTTCCTCTTTCAGGGATTCAAACTGTGTCTCCAAGTCAGATCTGGACAGAGTCAGTTGATCCAAAAGTGGGCGTAATCCATTGATATCACTTGCCACACTCTGGTGGAGAGTATATTCAGTCTCATACCTGAATGACAGACAAGAAAGAGACTAAAAGTGCTGCCAGACCTCTTTGTTTGGTATCTCAGTTATGGACAGTTCCCATCTTACATCTCTGGTCAATTCTTAAAAGGAAGGACCCCATTCTCTTTCTGTCTCCAATAGCTTTGTTTGATTTCAGTACAGTTTCTCTCTGTGAGATTTATACCATGAGGATTATGCTTACAAATCTACATGCAAGGAAGAAGAAACTTAGAATGGAGTCCCTTAAATGTGTCTCTTCAGGAACTTGCCTTGAGAAAAATAATAATGAAAACCCAAAGCAATCCTTCTCAGAATGTTTTTCCCAACAATTCTCTATTCTGTCATTGGAGCCAAGAGTCTCCAGCTTTTACAAAGATTAATTTTCAATGGAAGCTCATGGGGATAAAGGGAGGCAAAGTGGATGGAGCCAGGAAGGGAGTAACTCACTTCAGTCTGAAGTCATCCACAGTCATTCTGGTGTTGTCCATGTCAAGAAGCATCCTGTTAAGGTCCACATTTGCACCAACAATCTGAAAGGGAGGGGGCAGGTGTTATTCCGCCAGTTGTCTTTTCAGTCCAACAACAGAGAGAAGAAACACTTATGCACAAGCACCTTGCAGGAGGGATTTATGGCAATGTCAAGCCTGACTAGATCTGCAGGAGCTACTGAGAGAGATGAGTTTATTGCTTCCAGATAAAAGAAAGTGCCTTTACTGTTAATTTTGGTTTACAGATACCCATTAAAAATACCTTGTTGGAAAGGATAACTAAATAAACTCTTCATATTCAAAAAAGAAAAAATGAACAAGCATAAACCCCAACCAACAAAAAACAGTGGAATAGCAGAATTTCCATTACATTTGAGAACAGCCACATTCATGCAAGAGATACATGACTTAAATGGCTGAGGGCTGGAATGAGACTAACTGCACATGCTGGCTCACCCTGTATATTCACAAAAATATCCAATTAATATGGCAGTAATAGCAGGACACAAGCAAGGATTATATCTGCTGTTCAAGAGTGAAGAGTGAGCGAGCAGCAGCCCAGCACTGAAGGGAGCATGGCACAGGCCACGTGATGGGGCACTGGTGCTGATCTGCCACTGCACCCAGCAATGCTTCCTGCACCAAAGACGTGTGCCAGAACATGCAGACAGAAGCTGGTCCCCACATCCCCACACCACTCTGCCTCCTGACTAAAGCACAGGAAGGGGAATATCACCCCAAACGGGGACCTTGTGCTGCATGAGGAAAGTGCCATTCCAATAAGAACCGTTTCCAAGTTAGTGGAAGGACATCATACCTGGTTTTGCAGCTCTTCAATTGTCCTGTAATATTGGCTGTAATCCTTGTTCTGAGAGGGAGCTTGATTTCTGTACCACTCCCTGATCAGCTGCTCAAGTTGGGCATTTTCTTCCTCCAAGCGTCGCACTTTATCCATGTACGACGCCAGGCGATCATTGAGGTTCTGCATGGTCAACTTCTCGTTTGTGGAGAGCAAGCCAGAATCCTCCCCAAAGCCCATGCCACCAAAACTGCCTCCACCATAACTGCCACCACCACCAAAGCCACCACTACCCCCAAAGCCACTAAATCCACCTCCACTGTATCCACCACCTCCATAACCACCTCCCATTCCCCCAAATCCACCCCCTCCTGATCCAAATCCTCCTCCCATACTTCCACAGCTCATTCCTCCTCCGTAACTACCACCACTCATTCTCCCCCCATAGCTACTGCGGCTGATCCTCCCACAGCTGCCGCTGCTAAAGCCCCCTCCATAGCTGCTCCTGGAGCCTCCTCCACCAAAGCTTCTCCCAGAAAAGCCCCCGCTGCCTCCAGAAGAGGTGTATTTTCTCGAGGACACCGAGGAGTATCCACCAGACCTACCCCCTCCACCACCTCCACCACTGCATCTTCCACCACCACCACCACCACCACCTCCTCCTCCACTGCTAATTCTAATGGTACTGCTCGAAGATTTGGTGCCACAGCTCATGGTGACAGCAGGGAAGAGTCAAACCGCAACCCCAAATTTAGCTACACAGCCTGATAAGCTTCAGGACTGCAAATTTTCATCCCCAGCTCTCTCTATTTATACATTTGACACTGGGTGTCACCATCAGGGTGTTTCCTTCTCCCAGGGCATTTACCAAACTTTTTGTTTGTGCCAAGAATAATTTGCTGAACAGTATTTTTGTGCAGCTATCTCAGGCAATCCAGCCCACGGCTGGGCTTCTGAGGCTTGGTTAAGGTTGAACATCTCACTTCTTTTTGGGCAACATTCTTTTTATTTAGTGTTTTCTGGAATAGGTACTTTCTTTGCTAATGTTTTGTAGCTGCTACTGCTCAAGACGGTTGTTTGTTCTCTTTTGCTCTTTCTAATTTTGTGCATTTAAGATTTTCTACACAGCTTATGTTCCATTTCTCATCATAAGTGCTAGTGCAAGAGTTTTATTAATAGGATTGTGTGAGTTGTCTGTAAAGATTTTCCAACTCATGTATCCCTGCCAGCACTCAGAGAACATCTTATTTAATATGAACGGGCTATTTCAAGCAGTGAAAAGGGATTCTTATTTAAAAATCAAAATCCCTCCTTTGTGAAGAAAGCGCTAGGGCAGCACACAGCCAGCCAAGTCCTAGGATTCAAAGAGAAAAATAATATTGGTCTTTTTTCACTAAAGCACTGTTGATCTAAAATAGAAGAAAGATCAAGGATGCTTTAATTGTATTTTAAAGTCAACTGTATCCCAATCAGAAGTTGTTTTATTGCAGACAATGATTTAAAAACTAGTGTGTGGGAAGACTTTTTATCATTTAATATAAAGCAGCTCTCTCTCTCTATTGTTAATGTGTCATATATTGTAGATGATAAAGTAATTATATCTACTGTTCTTAAAGCAAAGATCCTTGAGATTATAATAGCATTCTGAGAGAAAAGCTGAAGGACTTTTTACACAAATCAGTAGAAATCAGAACGTTGAGACCACAAAAGAAATGACCCCACACTTCAGTGTTGCCCTGATCCCCAGGAGCTGCCTCTGGATGGAAGGGTTTCCATCCTCACTAGGTAGGTTGGATGCCAAAGATGAGGATGTCTGAAGGCAGATGTGCAAATAACAGCACAACACCAGGTGTGTATAGATGGTCCCAGTTTGCCCAGGAGAACGTGCACGGTTTCCCAGTGACAGCTCTGTTCTGTCTGAAATGTCTTCATCTCCTCTCTGTGGGGT
This sequence comes from Corvus kubaryi, assembly GCF_017639235.1. Classification (NCBI taxonomy): domain Eukaryota; kingdom Metazoa; phylum Chordata; class Aves; order Passeriformes; family Corvidae; genus Corvus; species Corvus kubaryi. The sequence goes on along the minus strand of NW_024581094.1, from coordinate 915,387 downwards.
TGTGGAGCCTTTCATGACTGTAGGTAGCTGTGAAATGTAGCAATCTCCCTTAAACCTCAGGTGCAGGAGCAGAGGGCTCGCCTGAGGAACTCCATTTGTGCTCTGCTCTCCTTGTCCCAGCCAAGACCTCTTGGAGATGTCAATGCAGCAGAGTCCTTGCTTTCCAAAGGCCGCTTTGGTGGGATATTGATTGTAAATTCAGGATTATTTAGCATTTTCTGACCACATCCATTGTCCTGGCCTTTGTGCCATGCCTGTGGCAGCATTGCTCTATTGCTGCTTACACAATCGCTTTCAAAACCTCCCGATTTTATCTTGCTATTTGATCTCTCAATGGCTGAAAGATGATGAAAGATTCCAAGCACTTTGGTGATGGAATAATTTCTCCTGATTCTCAGCTGGAGGCTGGTAGTGACACCTCAGCAGCATAAACAGTTTCTGGGCTTTAGTGCAGTCTGTTATTGCTGCAGAAAGATGGAGTTTGCTATAGGCAAAATGTTTTTTCTTTTTTTGTGCTGTTTTGCCTCTGGGTTTGGGTAACATTGCTTTGGTCAGTGAGGCTCTTTGTCACAAACTCTGCTGCGGTGAGTAAAATTGATTATCATGTCCGAATTCCCATCAGTGATTCCAGGGATATTCCTTAGAGATGCTTTTCATAGCTGAGCTAGAAGATTTGTGGGTTTGTTAGTGATAGTGAACACAAAATTCCCTGGAATGATTAAAGGAAGAGTAAAAAATTGCCAAAATAATCTCTTAATCTGTTTCTGTATTTTCTGAGAACCCACAGGGTTTCCTATTTTATTTATTGGTGTCTTTTTCCATGTGCAGCTATTCACTGCAGGGATTTGTCCATACTGGAGAGTTCTTCTGATAAGAGCAAGTCTTATTGCAGGCTTGGAAAAAAAAAATATTATTTTATAAATAATTTTTATGTATTTTATATATTTATTTATTATATATATATTTTTAAAAAAATCTATTTATATCTATTTATATCTATTTATATGTATTCCTGCAGCTGAGAACTGCCCTTGAGATGTTTGGTTTCTGTCACAGTCACTGTGTGTCTCTTTGGAGCAGGACACTGAAGTGCCTGAAAAATACAGGTGAACTATAAATACTTCATCCTCCTGTTAAGTTGCACACACTGAATTCCCTCCTGGCTGATTTTTTAAAAATTTTTTGATTATTAAATAACTGACTGCAAATACTTGTAAGCCAGAGAAGATCTGTTCTGTGGACAGGATGAATTTTTCATTTCTGAGCTCATTAAAAGAGCCTTTAAAGATTTTTGTTCTCTGATGCTTTTCTCTAATGTATTATATGGATGATGTGAACTTAGGGAATTACCTAAAAAGGAACCGTCAGCTTTAGGACTTTGTCTCTTTCCCATATATGATGCACATTTGAATCATTAATGTTTCTTTGTTGATGCAGCATCCATACCTTATATAACATTGCTGTTTCCCAATGGGAGCAGGGTAAGGACCTTTATTACTCCAGCCACCAGCACTGCCCAGCCTGCAGAGTGCCAGAATGTTCTGACTTCTGCTCCGGCTCAGCGCATGCCACGGTTCAGCCCAGCCAGCGTTCCTTCACTCTCTCCCTGTTATTGTTTTCCTTTCAATCAGGCCTCTGTGATCAGTATCAAAGAAGTGTCTCCCAATCACCAGAGTGATGACAAACCCTGGGAGCAGCCCATGCTGCAAAACTGAGAGACTTTTCCAACAGGCTGGAGCTGTTGCGTTCCAAACAGACCTGGAGAAAATGTGTTCTCACTTTTGTGTCTGTGTGCTGAAAAACTGGAACATTTCTCCTTAATTCAGTGTCATTCTGATGCCTCAGGCAACTGCTAGAGTTTATGCTTTTAATCTATTTAATGACCTCTTCCCATCACTCTTACCAGAAATTTTTGTAAGAAGAGAGGGTCTATTTTCACCTTGGAGATGGTGTTCACTCCTCATTCCTGCTTCAGCTCAGACTGTTCTAGTGAAATCAGTCATTTCCGAATAAATTTAGGTTAGAGCCAGCAAAGTAATCAAGGACTCCTAAGGCAGCAGTGGGTTCACCTGTGAAGTTTAACACCTCCAGCACTCTTCCAGCACAACCTTTTGTGCAGAATAACCTGAGCCTTCCATGCAAGGAGGCTAATGGGAAGAGCAGCTGTTCCTCAGATCCTAAAAATGCACACATGGGCTTTGCCATGTAGCTGTGAGAGCTGTGGGTCAGGGTGTGAGTGCCCCACAGCTGGGGGCACTTGGCAGGCTGCTAATTCCCTCCTGTCAGCTGTCAGCATTTCTAGCACTTTCTGAGCCACAATCACAGTGGTCCCACTGTCATTTCCCCTGCCTCCTCCAGGGTGAAGGCAATTAGATTGGAATAATTCTTTTTGTTGGTACCAAAACAGAACAGCTGGAGGGCATGGTCAGAACACCTGCCAAGGTTCCTGCCTCTCTCTGGGGTTTGGGTGCCTTGGTCTGTTTGGACTGTGCAGCCTCAGAGCCCCTCGGAGCTGCATGGCTCTGGTCAGTGCAGTGTCCTGCGAGATGGCACATGGAGGCTGGGATCCCGGCCTGCCTGTGGAGGCACTGGTGTGGCACATTCTGTTGCTGCAGCTCATGTGGGGTGGGGAAGGAGGACATCCATGGCATCTGCTGTGGCACCTCCCTTGCAGCGTGGCCCAGGGAGGAATGTCCTACTGGGCTGAGCTCTGTGGAGGATTTGCACGCTCGGGGACAGCCCAGGGGGGCTCTGCCTTTCCCCCCCAGCGCAGTGACATGACATACTTGCTGTACTCATTCTGCAGCCCATTAAGATGGCCTGGGTAGCGTTTGGCAATTAACAGGGATGAAAATGAATGTTCAACAAAAGAGACATCAGCACAATATACACACGGGCAATTTGGAAATTACATCTGTGCCTTCAAATGGACACATGGATTGCTTGGAGCTCTGAAGCCAAACATGCAGGAGTGTGTGCACATGAGGTTTTGCCTAAGGTTGCTCTGAAGGACTTGTTCCAACACGTACTGTAACTGCCTTCTCAGAGCACTAATAGGAACACCAGATAAGTATCTGAATTGCAACACTTTGTGCTCATAAAATTAAAGCTTATTATGCTGATTAATGACTAATGAAATGCATGCAAATAAAAAGTGCAAAGTTCTCCTCACTCCTCAGTATTGCTGCTGCCCCACTTTGAGCCTGCCCTGAGCTTTGACACCTGACACTACAATAGTTGTATTTCTTATTCCTGCTTTGCAATGGTTTGGGTTTTCTAGCTCTGTTCCTCCATATAAGTCTGTTGTCTCAGTAAGCAAATGCCAGTGATAACCCAGGTGCAGATCTTGTAATGCAAAATTTAAAAAGGAAAGAATCCTCAAACTGGCATTTTCGTCCTAGGTCTGGTAAGAAACCATCTAATTTTAGTCTGCTTTTTGTCTGTAATGAGTGCTTATGCCATGATTAAGAAGGGGATTTTGTGAGTTTATTGGTGGTTTGTATTTATTTTGTCATATACCATAACATGCAATAAACCATATTAGGAAGCTGATTTACATTGTAGATGCAAACTCATTAAATGTATAAACATTATAAGAACACCTTGATAAGAAAGCCACAGATGTGAGGTAAGGAAGAAGACAGTACAATCAATGCTGAGTAGCAAAAGTAGTAGTAGTAGTAGTAGTATTATATTATTTATCCTCATGGCTCAGAAATTGTTACTTATTATAACATATCAAAATAAGCATTTAAATCAGCAGCAGAACTGTGCTGAGTATTGCAACATGCTGCATCCTCGTACGTGTCTGTGCTCAGTGCTGGGTTCTCAGCCCCTCAACTGCCTCACTGCCCTTGCCACGCTCCAAATTCCAGTTTCTGCTTTGCTCCCCCAGGGGTCGATTCAGGGGAATTTCTTCTGCAAGGTTAAATGCAGAGATGCCTGAGAATTAGATAACCAGCAGTAAAATACTAAAAGTAAGTTATATTTTTGGAAAGAAGAACCGGAGCAAGAGGTGCCAGTGGTGCCCAGAGCTACCACAGTGGCACAGAGCAGCGAATTCCAGTATGGACAGGCTGCTCCTTCAAGTAAATGGTATCCAACCACCCCGACAGCCTCCTGGGTGTCACTGTGAGGCCAAAGGCCAGGTGATGGCCTGTGAATCACCCTGGGACAGCCAGGAAGCAGGCACTGAGCTGGAATGTTTTTGAGGTTAATCTGGCAGGCTCCCTAGGGGAGGTATGAGAAGCAGGGCTCCTGGATTGGGAGTATTCCTTAATTTGGGCTGCTAGTTGAGTACCCTGAACAGACAGGTCTGAGAAATAGCTGTCACCACCTGCCAGAACTGGAAAATGAGCAAAGCAGTTGGAGAAAGTAGGCTCAGGGGACAGGTAGCAAAACAGAGACAAGTGTGATGCGGTACTGCAAGGGGTTAAAAATGAAGAAGGTGATTTTGCAACAGGTGGGAGTTCGGGGTGTCCAGGCAAACAATCACCACCATTGCTGTGGTGTCAGGCCAGGTGTTTCAGCACGTGCTTGTGTGTGCAGGAGTCCTTCATGCAGGTGAGCTGGTTCCTCCAGCCCCCAGAGAGACACTGGTCAGGGGAAAAAAATTAGATTTTTTTTGTTTGTTTTCCAATATTAATTCATGGCTGAGAGCCCAGCATAAGGCAACACTGTGAATCACTGGCACACATCTGCCTGGAACTCAGGAGTTTAGGATTCCCATTCCCACGGTCTCCCACTCAGTCTGTGTTTCCCAACATTCTCCCATGGGTGATGCCTTCCTCAGAGGGAAAAAACAAACGTTGTGGTTGTAAAACTGAGAGAAGTAATCATAGAGTAATAGTTCTGTTGGGGCTTAAGCAGGTGAGGGGAGAAGCGCACAGGAAGAAGGATGTGTCTGTGAGCAGGTGTCGTGTGAGAAACCTTCTGGGTTATTTTCAAGTGAAATTCCCAACAGAGCTAATATTTTAAAGAGGTTTTATAGGGAATAGTCAGTTCCTTAAACCCACCCTCTTGTCCCTGATAGAAGTCAATAGCAGAAGGGTTTTGACTGAGTTTCCATATCACAGGGACCAGTAGAGCATTGCTCCTGGCAGTGCAGACTGCAAAGTTTCGCCCAGTGAGTCTTAAATGGTGAATATGTCACTGAAAACTGTGGGTTTTACGGGTAATCTGACACGTCATTGTGTATTCCACAGGGAGGGCTTGATATTTGTAACTGATTCAAACAAAAATCTCTGTTAAAGGGACTCGGACCAGACATAGATTTCTGGTTGCATCAGAGAGAAGCAAAGATTTATTATTTATTCCACAGGAACACCAATCACGGTAGAGATTAACTCAGGTAACAGTGATTTGGAAGAGAAACAGATGGAAGAAGCAGACAGGACATCCAGAGAGCTCTGACGAGCCCCTGGAGTGAGCAGTGTTGAGTAAGTTGGCCAAGTGTTCGCTCCTGCTCATGGCAGGGTGTGTTCAGCCGTGCTCAGTAGAGTCTTGCTTGGTCCAAAGGCCTCACTGGGAGGTGGTGCAGTGGAAGATGCTGGTCTTGCTGATCACTCCTCAACCTTTCTAAAACTCCCTGTTGAAAGATGGAGGAAAGCAAGAATTTCTTTGAAGAATTCAGCATTTGAAACCTTATGTTACTCCGTAAGTATCGCCTGTGCAGTTCTCAGTGCACCAGGGCTGTTCCCAGCCTTCTGGAAAGGTCCAGACAGTGTTGGGCCTGAGTTTGTACAGTGTGTGTGCAGATTTAGCAATTAACTACATTGGTCTGCTTCTGTTCTCAGCCATGGGAGTGCAAATCACTTTAAATTTAGAGTGGCTGCAGCAGTACAAACCAAATACAGATGAACTTGGAATCTGCATTTATGTGTGTACAGATATTTACAGCAGATTTTTATAAGTTAAAGATAGATGGCACATAATACATTTTAATCCTCCCTACTAAGCATTAATATATGTTGGAGTGTTGCAGGGCAGAGGGGATGTTTGATCAGAGGAGTAAATTTTTACAGAGGAGTTTGCAACATCTGTGGAGGAGGCTTTTAAAAACTAGAGCTCATTGACACTAAATTTTACCAAATAATCTTCTGTGAAACAAAATCCTCCTGAATTCACTGCCTTGTTTTCAGCATCAGGAGCGTCTGTGCAGTGTTCCTGCTGTCTGCACTGATGGCTTCAGGCCCTTTGGGCGAGAGCCAGCTCTCATGTCTTGACTGTCAGTCTGCAATGGAAACTGTGTTTGGGACAGAGCCTGACTGAACCTGGTCATTATAAGGAATAAATGGAAACCTCAGAGCAGGACCATTTTCCATCTTTTCATAAAAAATCAAAAGTGGAATTGAACCTTTCTGAAAATTACATCTTCCTGCTCCGTTTTCAGGCTTTTGTCTGAGGTGCTGCTAGGACCTGGAGCCTTACCCATTCTCATGTGTTTTATGGCTTCAGACACTTCCTCCATGGTTGCCCCCCTCTCCAGTGTTTTGTTTCCTTCCAGGCAGAGCTTCATGTTTTCAGCACCTCCTGGAACCACAGCCAGGAAATCAGATGGATCAGACCTTTTGGTCGCTCTCCATCTTTTGCTACTTCAGTATTTTGCAGCCAATGCCCATTATATTTGAAATATCTGGAGTGTTCCAACTATTCTACCCTGCTTTAACCAACCCCTGCTTGATGCCAGTCACATTTCTAACCTCTGACTTCCCTAGTTCCTTGCATACTTTGGATTTGTCACTGTTTTCCCTTTTCCCCCTCCATTTCCTCTTTTCACCCATCCTCTGACACAACCCTTCATGCCATCCTTCATGCTGCTCATGTTGATTTGTCACTGTCTAAGAACAAATGTCAGAGTAACCTTAAAACAAGATTGGGGAAAAAAAATAGCAAAAATATTTCCTGGAAGGAAGTTGCTATATCCTTTCCTGCTATTCAGAGAGAATCGTGAATGGCAGGATGTATTTTTTAATTCCCTTTTTACCTGGGCTTTCACAAGAGTTGCCAGGCTGGGACTGGGAAGATGAAGAGCGGGAGAGGCAGGATTTACCCCCTCCTCCTCCACCACTGCCACCTCCTCCACCTGAAGTTTTACCACAGGTTCCTCCTGTTCTTCCTCCACTCCCTCCTCCTCCACTTTCAGAAGAGGAAGATCTTCCATAGGATCCTCCAGTTTTTCCTCCACTGCTTCCTCCACCTGAGGACCAACAGCTTCCTCCTCCACTACTTCCTCCATGACCTCCTCCTCCTGAAGATCCACTGCCAGCTCCTCCCTGTGAAGTGCTGTAAGGAGGAAGGGGTATGTCATTTCTTTCTTACCTTTCATTTTTACAAATAATGGCACTTCTGGATGGTACTTAGGGGAAGAAATGGCAAACTGCAATTCTAAATAATTTTGTAGAAGTACAGCTTTTTGTGCTGCCAGCTAAGATTTAGATTCCATGTTAATTCTTGTGTTTGTAGTAAATATGTTGATGATTAATCACTTGCACCAGTCCCTAAGACAAATTTTGCTGCTGTCCTCTTTTCCTGATTGCATCGATGGAAAGTTAATTAAATGATATCTGTACCTAATGCCCTGCTGCCCCTCCTCCAGCAGCACCCGGTACTGCTGGATCTCCTGCTCCAGGCGAGTCTTGATGCCCAGGAGCATCTTGTACTCCTCGTTCTGGCTCTCCATCTCGCAGCGGATGCTGGCCAGCTCCTCCTCCAAGGGCCCGATCATGCCCTGGATCTGCTGCAGCTGCATGTTATAGCGACGTTCCGTGTCTTCCAGGTTGGATTGCAGAGAGTCCACCTGCAAAGGGAAAACAAAATGCAGTGTTTATGGGAATGTGGCAGGATTAGATCATTCTTGTGCCCAACATGAGAAAAATCCCACGTGCTGTCGGATGCGCCAAGGATCCTCACTGAATGTCACAGCTGACCTCCTGGCATTGCAGCAGCTCCTGAGTTCTTTGCAAATCAGGGATCAGGAGCAGTTGTTACCTACCAGACTGATCTGCGACTGCAGCTCAATTTCCAGGCTCTGAAATTCACGTCTGAGCACAGAGATCTGTTGGTTGCTTGCCTCCATTTCCTGGCTACTTGAGTGGACTTGTTGACTCACTTCCTCCATCTGAAAAATTAATGTACAGAATTGGAGTTTCTGAGTTTTACTTACAGTGCCAACATGGCAGTTTATCATGGAACCATCTGGAACACAACAATTTGCAGAAGGGCCACTGGTAGAATGGGGCTGTTAAACTTGCTTGTGTGGCTCTGCCAGAACAATTCAAGCCCATTTGTGATTTACTTCATTTTGACCAAAGGGACTCTACCATTATTTCATAAAAGCAATGGATGTTGTGTCATTCCTCTACAGGAAGTTCTTACCAAGAGCTGTCACCATTTACCTTGCCTTCGTACCACTTTTCAACCTCTGCGCGGTTTTTCTGAATAATAGCTTCGTATTCTTGCCTCATCTCATTCAGTTTTTTCAGCAGATCCTCTCCCGGGGCAGCATTCATCTTCACATTCACATCCCCATTGGACTGGGATTGCAGCAGTTTCATTTCCTGTAGAGAAAATCCAGGCCCAAGGACAGTGAACACAAATGGAGCCTTTCAACGACATATATACATCTATATCTATATTTGGGGGGATTGTGTTGCAATTATTTGGCCTTGCCTTTCCAGTCATTGCTTGTTGAGGGGGCTGAGCTCAGGGGCACCCTGGCACAGCCTGGCCCTGCCCCTTGGTTGGTGTTTTGAGCACAGGATGTCACCTTCCCACATCTCCAGTGTGCGTTTCAAGGAGCTGGCTCTTACCTCCTCGTGGTTCTTCTTGAGGTCGATGATCTCCTCCTTCAGAGACTCAAACTGCATTTCCAGGTCGGACTTGGTCAAGGTCAGGTTATCCAGCAAGGGCCGCAGGCTGTTGAGGTCACTCTCCACGTTCTGCCGGAGCCCGCTCTCCATCTCGTACCTGCGCCAGGGACAGTGCAGAGAGGTCAGCCCTGCTCCTGGCACCTCAGTCCCCCTCCTCCTAACATTATTTATGGAAAAGTTCACCTATTCCAGTATCAGTCTTGTGTCTGTACTTCAGAGCATCTCTCAACAATCAGGAAATCATTAGCCAGTACTTAACATTTAATAATTTATATTACTTAATAATATCAAGTTATTATTCTTTATAATAAATAAATGTAAATTTTAATATTAATATCAATTTTTAATATTAAATATGTTATGTGCTCTTTCATCTCTCTCTACGGCAACTTTGTACGGGTTCCATCTATCTGGTTAACCTGATTTTAGTGGCAGAAAATCCCAATTTTTATATTCTTAAAAATAAAACTTTTTTAAGCTCTGGCTCTGTAGCCATAGGCAGCATTTCTGTCAAAGATCACTCTAGAAATTAAAAATTTTGAAGTTTCACAAATTATTTCAGTTGTGCTGCCACAGAAGCAGGAGGAAGCCAAGTCCCCGTGGATTGATATTTGTTTATGGAATGAATCTATGAAACTAAGTTCAGGAAAGCAGGAGGAAGGAAGTCAGTGCCCAGAAAAGAGCAATGTATATTTACTTTATTCTAAAGTCTTCTGCAGTCATCTTTGTATTATCTAGGTCCAAAAGTACCTTGTGGGTTTCCACAGCCGCAATCAGAATCTAGAAGAGAAACAACATGTTAGGAAAACATTCCCTGAACCTCTCGGTCTGTCAATGCTTAAACTTCTTCTGGCAAAGAACATCCTACCTGTTTTTGAAGTTCTTCAATTTTTTCGTAATAGTGGCTGTAGTCCTTTGGGCCAATAGGGCCTTGCTTCTGGTACCATTCCCTGATTAACTGTTCAAGCTGAGCATTTTCCTTTTCCAAGTTCCTGACTGTCTCCATGTAGGAAGCCAGGCGTTCATTAAGGCTCTGCATGGTCAGCTTCTCGTCGTTGGAGAGAATTCCTACATTCCCTCCATAAAAGCCACCACTGCCAAAGCTGCCACTACTGAAACCAGCACCACCTCCACCAAAGCCCCCTCCAAACCTTCCCCCAAAGCCGCTCCCACCTGACCTGAAGCCCGTTCCCATGCTGCTGTGGCCCATTCCCCCTCCATAGCATCCACCACCCAGTCTTCCTCCACAGCTGCTGCTGCTCATTCCTCCTCCGTAGCTACTGTGCCTGCCATAACCACCACTTCCTCCACTACAGCTGCTCCAGGAGCTTCCTCCACCACAACTGCTGCCAGAAAACCTGCCACCACCACTCGTCCTGGAAGTAATTGTCCTTGAGGAGGCCGAGGAATGCGAGCTGCTCCCTTCACCCCCTCCACCGCTGCTCCCTCGCAGGCAGCTTTTCAGGGGCTGCTTGGAGCTGCAACTCATAGTGGCAGCAGGAAATAACTCAGCTGAAAACTCAAAGCTGGTCTTACAGTTGTTCTGGAATCATAGCTCCAAGTTCCAGCCGGCCTTCTCAGCATTTATACCTTAGACAGTGGGTGTCGCCGTGGAAGGGAGTACCTGCTTTCCATGGGCAGTTGCAAGCTCTAATTTGCCAAAGGGAGATGTTGGCAGTGTCAGGAAGCTTAACCCTTCCTCTAAGTGTTTGTGACCATTTGTTTATTAACACAAAACATGTAATTTCTGTTGGGTGGCTCTGAATTAGGGAGATCTCTGTTGAGATCTGGTGCACTGGCTTACAGTCATCCGAAACAAACTCATCCCACTCACCTCATCCTGATCACATCCCTCTCAGCACAACAACACACTGCCACAATACGGAACAGCAATGGATGTTCCTGTCTCTCTTCTAATGCTCAGATATTTGTCAGGAATTCTGGCTAATTTTTTTATAGCTAACTGATATTTTCATAGGTTTATGGTTATCCTATACTGTATGCTCCTTATTTTTAGTCCTTTATTGCTTTATGCCTTTAGAAAGCCTATTGCAGGATGCATGTTGTAGGTACACAGAACCACTCTGACTTCTTTATAGTATCTCATAAAAACTCAGTGAACAATGGGAAATACCACGTGTCGGCCATTATTTCAATCACACCTCTGTAATTGTGTTTTATAAATAACAAATTAATTATGAAAAATGGTATTACAACAACTACAGAACTGCTCTGTGTCAGGCTGAAGGAAGGAAGTGTGGCAGGTTTTTGCAGGTACAGGATGGTTGAAAGACCTGGGAAAGCTTTGTGGCTTGGGGCTGGTCTCTCCTGACGTGCCTGGGAGTGTCATTGGTCATGTTCCTGATGGGAATTCAGAATTTTATCAAGATGTTTTCTCTATGCAGCACAAATACAATACCTGGAGGAGAAAGGTAAAGTTCCTGGTTTGGATTAAGTCAATAAACTACATCAAAATAGCATTTTTTCTTCAGATTTGTTTTCCACTCACAGACACAGCATGAACAAAAGTAGGAAATATTTGTATCTTCCATTTTCTTCTTTTAGGATCTTTTAAGATTAAGGTCTTTGCTCAATGCAGTGGATAGTTCAGCTGCACATCTGCCCTGGGAGCCCTCACAGCACCCTGAGCCTCAGACTGTGACATTTCTGCCCTGGGTACCTCTCACCCCTTTCCTCCTGCCCGGGCCCGTGATCCTTAGCAAATCCCAGTCTGTTACCTTTCGCACCTTGTAGAATTGGAACTTGTGTGATACCCAATTTCCTGTATTGATTTGGGATATTATTGTTTTCTCACTCAGCCTTTGTGATGGTGGTTGTTGCTAATTAAGTTTTGTTTGTTACAGCAGCTGTTTATGGAAACAGCTTTTGGTACAGGCCCCTCCCAGCACACCCTGGCCCACGCAGAGGACGTCTCACATTCCACCTGCTGCTCCACTTCATCTCTGAAACATCTGAGGGAGCAAGGCCTCCCTGCGTTGTAGGAATTTAAATGGTTCACTACAACTCTTGGTGGAGTCTGGGGGATAATTTTCTCCAGTGAGAAATCCTTTTCTCCCTAAATGAATGAAATTCTCTTCTATACTTTCAGCTACTTTGGCTCAAGAAGCAGCTGGGTTATGTCCCATTTAACTGTTGCTTTCAGCTGCTGACACCCCTGATACAGGGACATGGAAACAAATGTATCTTGTTCTGAATAATTCTGCAGAAGGGTTTTGTTGGTTTGTTTTGGTTTTTTTTTCCTGGAAAGATGTTTATTGCGTCTTTTGTATCAGTCATTCCTTTTAGGAAGACCAACCTTCCTGTCTTCCCTTAACAAAAGAACATTTTTTGATGGTTTGAATATCAGTGAGGATGCTTGTGTGCAACTTCATAGCTTCATTTTTAATACATGAAAAAGAGATTTAATGCCATTTTTTCCCTAGAATTTGAGCAGGCAACATACTTCAAGAATGAAACTTAGCTCCTTAAAACTGAAGAAGCCTGACAGATTCATCGTGTCTGGAAATCCTGGCCAGGATCAGAGATAGAAGTTATGGAACAAATGGTTCCTGAAAGGAATGTTTTATTTCAGAGCTGCTGTAAGGTGGAAGCTTTTATGAAGTTTATGAGGTGGTAATTTTGTCTGCAGTTATGTCTCATAGTGTTGTCCAGGCCCTTGCAACACACTGAAAATCCAGAGATGCTGCTGAAGTGCAGCTGGAGGGCTGGGAAACTTTCATATAAAAGCGATTGCAATCAACTCTGCAGGAACTGGAAGGATCTGCAGGGGTACCTGTGAAATGGGACAGTGAAACGTCACAGAATCTGGGGCTGGTGCTGCTCACTGCAGCAGAGCCAAAACCTGGGCAGAGCCAGACTGGGGGAGGGAGAAGGACGAGGAGGAGGAGAAAGATGTCTTGGAGGCAGGTGGCACCACAGTTGTTTGCAATGAGGCCTCTCCCTTTTCCTGTGATGAAACTGTTAGAGCTCCTGCCCAAAGAGGAGGGTGGACTATTTAAGCCTGAACGGCTCACCCAGCGCTGGCAGGAATTGTCCCAGGATGGGCAGGAATTCACTCAGCATTTCAGTGGCAGGGTTCCTGTGTGCTCTGCACAACCCAGATGTGTGCTGGCTGAAGCAGAGGCTGCGGGAGAATGAAGCCCTTTTCCTTTGGGAGTGTGGCAGCAGAAAGGGGCTGGGGCATAGCTCAGGCTGGGGGTGTGGGTGAGCACACACCGGCTCCTCTCAGCCCCCAGCACCACCTTTCCCAGCTCCACATCCACACCGTCCCCACTGATGTGTCTGGGAGAAACCACCAAGGCTGCTGAGCACATTTGTGGGGTCACAACTAGACTATTGTCCGCATTTTTGGTGCTTCACTGGGATCCTTTTCCATCCTTCCTACTTCTGGTCAGGTCTTGTCAGGAAAACTCAATTCTTGTACATTGCTACACAGAGAAAAACTATGAAATATCTACCTGGGGAATATGACTCATTCTCGTAATTATATGTTATAAACTAACTCCCATTATATGATCATCAGGTAGTTTTATTAACACCGGATAACCCCATAGGATTTCTCCATAGTAGAAAAGAAAGCCAGGCCGTGCAGTGTGACTGTGTTGGAAGGTGAACATCATTCTTGTTTGTACTCTGCTCCTTCTTCCAGTGAGATTCAGCTGCCTGACACTTAGCATGAAACTGTTCTTTTCTCCATTAAAATTTAAATGATGAGGATTTTTTTCTTATCCAATAAAAAGCTAGATGTTTGAAAACTGAAAATCTGATTTAGATCAGTTGTAACATATTGGAGCTCAATCATATTTATTGTTTTAATAGTGGCCTTTACTGAGAGTTCTAAGCAAAAAGTCATTTCTACCCAACAATTCCTAATTGTTCACTCTGTAGTGAGGGCACAATGTGTTTGGAATCTTTTTTTTCTCTCCCCACTAGGCACAGCTGTGGGTGCCTGGCAGCAGTTCCATCCAGAAATATTTGAGGTTGAAATGTTGTCAGTTCCAACAGTTTCCAGTGAAAAGTGTGATTTTCTATACATGTATTTTTGTAATTAGAAATAATTCTGTCAAAAGATGGTGCCTCATTCCAACCACGACATCCAGGCATGGGGCTCCTCACCAGTGTGCTTGGGTTCATTCCCACAACCCAGAACATACAGTATGGTTTTAGATCTCACTGATATTCTGTGAAAATCACCTGCAAGTGGTGGCTTTGGCAGTGCTGTGTGAAGGGCTTGACTTGAGGATCTCAGAGGGATTTTCCAAGCTAAATGATTCTGACTCCTTTATGCCAAAAACTATTTAGGCTTTTTTTAAGTGAAGGGTTTTAAAATATCTGTTTTGAAGTGAGAGAGTAAGACCCCGCCTCTCTGCGCTGTTCTGCAAGACAGGGTGTAATCTTGGCGTCCACCCACACCCCAAGGTGTGTGGTCACAGGGAATATCCCTGCAATCTGTCCCTGTTGTGTCAAATGGTCCTAATGCAGCATGTTCACCCACTGGTCAGTTAGAGCTGGACTCGGCATGGGCAGGTGACCTGCTACCCTCCAGGGAAGGGCAGTCAAGAGTGTCCAATCCAGCAAACATCCTTCCTTCAGGAAAAAGCGTAATTCCTGCCTGCATTCTACCTGATCTGTTACTCATTCGCTATTGCAGAGCCGAGTAGTGATGAAACATTAAAGAGCACCTTCAAAAGCTCCACCACCCAACAGAGCGATGGTGGTTGTGATAGGAGCAGTAATTAGGTGAGTCAGAGCCATAAGAGACTTTCAGAGCACAAACCCTTTGGTTTGGAACTGCTTCATTGTGGCTCTAAACAGCTCCTGGCCCCGCTGACTCTCTGGGGTCTCAACTGCTGCTCCATTGGCAGGACCCTCATTAGGAAAGGGTCATTACAGCACATTTACAGCCCCTGAGGCCACCGTGGGTTTCACTGTGCCCCCACCTAGCAACACAATGCAAAACATTCCAGTGCCGCTTGGAAAACAAACAGGTATTAGCAGATAGGTGAGCGAGTTTCAGCCTGGCGTCCATCCCACGCACCCCCACACCGGAGAACATCTGGGGTCTGTGGGAGGCAGGGGGACACCTGCACCATCCCTGAACAGTCACGCACAGAACCGGGACATGTCAGCCTCACTACGAGTGTGACCATTAAATACCGGTGGAGCTGGAGCAGGATGCCGGGGCTGGTAGCGCGTTCCGTGTTCTGCGGCACTGGGGTGTCCCCAGTACATCCCGCAGACACCACTTCGCCCGGCTGCCTCTGCTGGGAGGGGATGAGCCAAGCCCCCAGCTCCGGCTTTGCCGCTCGCCTCTGCCGCGGGCGCCCTTCGGCAGCTCGGTGGGAGCCGAGTGCCCTCTAGAGAGCAGCGCAGGGCCGGGGATCATTCAGCTCCTGCATCTCCAAATAATCCCGTGTGGTGGAAGGCAGAATGTGTCGGGATCCCTCGGCTAGGTGGGCACAGGGCTCGGTGGGCACAGGGCTCGGGGGCACAGAGGGAGCGCTGCCCACCCCACTGCAGGGCAAGGGCTGGGCAAGGGCTGGACCCGGCTGAAATTGCTGCAGACTGTATCAATGCATTTTTATATAATCTTATTTTAATCACGTATTATTGTACTTCTGTTGGATAGGCTAACAGCAACTACTTCCACTTAGACCGTCAGGATTAGCGCATCCACAAACTTAGTGTCTCTGAGCTTCTTAGGAAAATGTGAATCCCGCTTTTGGCAGAATCTCAGACTTCGGTCTCAGGTAACGCGGTGTTTGCACATCTGGAGCAGAGCAGGGACCGGACAGGCCGGGGCCAGGCCGGGGGCTCGGGACCAGGACGCTGACAGGTCAGCGTTTCCTTTGGCTCTGCCAGCTGGGAACAGCTGACACCTTATGGGGAGAGCTGGGAAGTGCCAAGATTTCCCAGGCACTTTCTCCATTTCCTTGTTCTTCAGCACAGGAAGCATTTGCATGTCAGTCAGGATTATTAATTATTCCAGCTTTATTTCAGCTAATTATTCCAAATTTTAATGTGACTTTAAATACAGAAATACAGTGCTAATGGCAAACCTCTGCTTCAGACTCGGTTCAGACTGGACAGGTTTTGGATTGGCCAGTTTTGCCCTGTATTCTCAGGCGTGTTCAATGTCTCTGTCCTCTGGAAAAAACAAAATAAAATGAAACAAAACAAACCCAGGATAATATTTTAAGTTTCTCTTTCCTCTGGGAAAAACAACCAAACCTAACCCAGTGTAAGTATTTTCACAGGTGCTTCAGGTAGCTATTTCAGTCTGTGGTACAAGAGGGGCAGTGCCGATGGAGCAGAAGGTGAAAACTCAGGTGCCAAATTCCCAGGATTTTAGTTTCGATGAGCATCTGCCTCTCGCTCCCGGAGGATCTGATTCACACTGTTCTGCTGGGAGGAGCGAGCAGCAGCTCCGGGGCTTTGTTCAAGGGTTTGGGCAGCTGCAGGGAGAAATTCGAGTCTGGGAAGATCAGGAGGTGACCCTGGCCCGTCCCCACGATGGACCCCCAGTTCCTCCCCGCTGTCGGGATCAGCATCTCTGGTCCCGTCCCGGCCGCCAGGGATCACTATTGTCCCTTCTCCGCTTCCTCACAGCCAAAACTCCGCCCTCCCTTTGCCCCGTCCCGGCTCCCGGCTTATTGCGGCGCAGAAACCGGCCAAAGCAGCGGCAGAAATGCTCTTATGCACGCGTGTGGCACAGTCAGGAGCGGGGCTTGGGGAAATGAATTTGCTTTTATGTTTCAAATATTTTTTAATTTCTCGGCAAAGGTGTCCAAAAGATTTCACACGTGTTTAGGTGTGAGAATTCTTTGTGTCGTGTCACATCAGGTACAAAAACGGCTTCCAGGCCATCAGCTCTTCCCATCCTGTGGGTGTCTGCACAGCTGTGGATGTCCAACCACGCCTTGGCTATCTGAAGAGCAGAGGAGGTTGCTGAGAACATTTGCCATCTCAGCACCTGCTGCTCTGCTGACAGGCACCCAGGAGAAGGGGCACTGTGCCCCCAGGGTCCCCCCCAGGCAGTGGTTTGACACAGAGGAGGTGGGATTCGTTCTGCCGAGGGGCAGCACCACTCGGACATGCTCACACTGCACTAGTCCGGGAGACAGGTGGGGCCAGGAGACGCCTGCTGAGACGTGTGTGACAGACATCGTGCTCCCCAGCACCACCACATCTCCCAGTTTAACACCTGACACATCTGGAGAGAAGCTGGAGATGTGCACCAGAGGTGGCTGCTAAGGTGGTACCTGTGTGTGGATACACACCTGCCTGAGCCTTGGCACGGCAATTTCTGTCACTGTTCTTTCACTGACGAGTTCCAGCTCTGCTGGCCTGTCTGACTCCTCCTGTGTCACACAGGAATGGGCAACACCTGCCTCAGGCTGTGACAACACGGAAGAGCTGGACAAGACCTGCCAGGTCAGCGAGGCCATTCTCTGACTCCCACTAGCAAAGCAGCTTTGTTCCCAGTACAGGATGATCCTGACCAGTTTAGGTGCCCCTTGTTCATGGATCAGCACCTGGTGTTCAAAAGGAACTCAGTTTCAGACACAGGTTCTTGATTGCATCAGGCAGAAGCAAAGTTTTATTAGAGACAATTTTCACCAGCAGGTACATAAGTGACCTGACTAACTCAGGTAACTTCTAGAGGTTACAGCATTGCAGAACAGAAGAGCAGAACAGAGGAGGTGGCTCCTGACACCCCCTTTAGCTACGTGGCCAAGCATCGCTGAGTTACTTCTACTTTCTCTGCACAGAGGGTGCAGTGAACACGGAGTGTTCCTGGGTTGTCTGTGGGTTTCCCTGTCACCTTCCAGTCCGTTTCTCCTTAATCACAAATTCTCCTGCAGGTCACTGGAGAGAAAACACAGCAGCATTATTTGATTGAAACACAAGTAAAATCCTTCAAAAAGCAGAAATCGGATCTATGTGGTGCCCTTGATTCTGGAATGCACTGCTAAGCTGATGCAGTTGGCAGCAACTCAGGAAACCCCACAAGTTCCCTAAATGATTTGCTTTAATGGGAATTTTCACTTGTAAAGCTATAGATTTACTCTTTTCACTCTTTCCAGATTCTTTTGCTAAGCTTTGGCTGTCATCTTCTTTACTTCTTCTTCCAGATCTTCCCTTTATGCCTTATTCCCCTGGCCTTCTCTTCTGCATTTTACCTCTCCTTCTTGTCTCCTGTTTGCTTCCTGCATGCTCATGTTCCATGTTCAGCCCAAGCTCTCTTTAAACCTATTTCTCAGTGACACCACCACTGTAACAGATCCCCCCTGTAGCACAGTGACTCTGAGAGGAGGCCAGCGACATGTCCTAGGAATGTGCTGTCTCCTGGCCTTAGTGCACAAGGAAATGAACAAAGCCAGTTTTCCTTTTGTGAAAACACAGCTCTTACCTTGTATGTCTCCGGTCTTGCAGGGCGGGACCTGGGGCTGGCAGTGGGCAGCTGAAGTTGTTGTGTAGGTGTGGCTCGTCCTAATGACCCCTCCACCAGTTCCGATTCCTCCTCCGTGACTAGTGGGATAAATTTGGTGAGAGAAATAGGGACTTTTAGAACTTCACGTCACTGCTGACTACATGACAGAGTCTCAAACTATGGCCTTTATGGGGGTTACAGTATTTTACATTATATTTTCTTTCACTTTCAGAGTGGCTTTGCATTTGTCCTCCCCCTTGGCAAGGACAGTTCTCACCCATCTCACTGTAAAAAAGGGACTGTCACCAATGCTGACATAATGCCAGGAGTGACAGTATTGTCACCAGCAGATTTGGTGTTCTGCTTTGCAGATCCCAAGGACTGACATTTAGTTCTGATTGGAATGTTCATCATGAGGAAGTTGTTCATGAGGCAACTTTTTCATCTCAGAGCAAGCCTTAAGAAGGAGTAAAGATCAGGTTGGATACCCAGTCTGTAATACACATCCTTGATATTTTCATTTATTCTCTAGGATAAAGTACCTCTAGAGAGGTACTTACATGAGGTCCTGCTGTCCTCCTTCCAACAAGCACCGGTAGGTCTGGATCTCCTGCTCCAGGCGGCACTTGACGTCCAGTAAGGTCTTGTACTCTTGGTTCTGGCACTCAATTTCCGCTCTTATTTCAGCCAACTGCTGCTCCACGCACGTGATTTGGTTCTGTAGCTCACCGAGAAGGGTGTTGTACTGGCACTCTGTTTCAGCCAGAGATGATTCCAAGTTATTTCTCTGATAAGATAAGATAAGCAAAAAACCAACAGTCATTTAAGTGTCACCCTGCAGTTTGTTATTTCAAATCCAAAAATGAACGAGCCATTCACCACCTTCGTGCTGGTTGGCAGGTCTGGCTGTTCATGCTAAGAAACACAGCAGTAACCAGTCGGAGCTGTGAGTCAGCTCACCACCCACCTGGCTGAGCTGGGCTTGGAGATCGATTTCCAGGGTTTGCAGTTGGCGTCTCAGTTCAGTCACCTGGTTGTTGCACGTCTCCACTTCCTGACCGCTTGTAATAACTTCCCGATTCACCTCCTCAATCTGAAATCACCAATCCGGCATAAAGAGCTTCAGGGGATATCTGGGTACACTGATCTTGCTTTTACAGGAGCAGAACATGGTGAGCATTCAGCAAAAAGAAACAGGGAGCAGGGCAGGTTCCCTGTGCACACGGTGTTCCCACCGGCTCCACTGCTTGTTCATTTTAATGGGCTATTAAATCTCTTTAATCCAAATGGGGGATATCTCTGTTCCAACAACACACCACAAGGCCTTGTGGCAAATGCTGCTGTTCCAGATGGGACATAACAAACTGGTCAGACAGGCCTGTGGCTCCTGTGGAACACAGGCTATAATGAGTGCTGCTCTCGGGCTTCGCTGAGAGGCAAGAACTGGTTATTGTCTCCATGTCTGGTCTCTGAAAGGCTCCTGAGCCCGGGGGTGTGTGTCAGTCTGGTTTGCAGCATAAGTGTGTCGCTTACCTTGCACTCGTACCAATCCTCGACTTCCTTGCGGTTGCGCGCTATCAGTGTTTCATACTGGCATCTCAAATCCTCCAAGATTTGCCTGAGATCAGGTCCAGGGCAGGCATTGACCTCCACACTCACGTCTCCAGTTGACTGTTTCCTCAGGCAATTCATCTCCTGGAAATAAATGCCAGATCAGATCATACTGGCTTTTGGAAGGCAGCACAGAAGAGCAAAACTCAGTGGCCAAGAACTGCCCTCCCTGCAAGATTTTCTTCCCTGCTGTGGCTGTGGAAGGCACTGGAGGATGGTGCAAGTGTTTTCCCAGCAAATCTGTTGGCTAATTTCTTTCTTCATCCACTGGAGTCAGCAGCACCTTTCCACCCTCTGGCACTCCCAGTGTCAGCACAGCCCCGGGAGCAGCACTGCCCCTGCCAGAGCTCCCTTCCCTTCTGAGACAGAGGGGTCTGAGCCCAGAAGGTTTGGTGGGAAAGCTGTGGCCTGAAAGTGGATAATCTTTTAAATTCCACAGTGGCGAAGTTTTCTGCCAGAGCCCTGGTGCTCGTAGGGTTAGGGCAGGACCTACCTCCTCATGGTTCTTCTTCAGGCAGCAGAGCTCCTCCCGCAGCGACTCCAGCTGTGCCTCCAGGTCAGACCTGCACAGCGTCAGCTGGTCCAGCACCTGGCGCAGCCCGTTGATGTCGGCCTCCACGCTCTGGCGCAGGGCCAGCTCCGTCTCGTACCTGGGTTGTGTCAGAAAGCATAGATTCAGGATGGGGATGTCCCACATGGGCTCTGTGCCACAGGATCTCCTTTCCCAGCTCCATGCTTTGCCCTGCATTTTGCTGTCCAAGCTGAATGCACCATGCCTTGGATTTCTGCACCACTTCCTGTCTGTTATGTGAAAGCTTTTCTTCCTCATGTTTTTTCTCTGCTCCTGCTCACTGTATATTTGGTATCACTTACTCAGCTGCATTTCTGCTTTGTTGATCCCATCGGCATTGGTCTGGGACGAAAATGGGCCACTCCCTGAGGTGCCCGTCCCCAGCCTCACCACAAACGCCGTTGCTAAATGTTTTACCCAAGAACACTAATTAAGGGAGGGCTGGTGACCAGGAGCAAAATGCCTTTCATCATCCTGTCCTACCGCAGTGATGTGGGGAGACGTGTCTGGAGTCTCTATAATTAGTGCTCTGAGCCTCCCAGGGAGGTGGAACAGAGCAGGGGGGAGGCAGCAGGTTCACAGAGGGGCACTCACTTCACACGGAAGTCGTCAGCAGCCATCCTGCTGTTATCAATGTCCAGGATGATCTTGTTGTTATCAATGGTTGCGCAGACAATCTGGAAAACAGCAAACCATGAGAGATGTCTCCTGTCTCCTGTTCTACTCTACAGGTCTTTCTGCATTGTAGTTAGGTAGCAACTCTTCACAATTCCCTTTTTCTGTTACCTTCTTACTTAAGTAACTTTGTCCCTTCAGCAGAGAAGTTGAAGGTGGTGGCTTTGCCTCCTTTACTCACAGAAGAAAAGAGATAAACCACGTAGAGCTGGGAATTAAAGAGTTGTGAGATGGGACTTCCCAGTTTCAAGATCTGAAGGCAAGTTCTAAAGATGCTTCAAAAAATGAACCTAAAGAACCTTCCTTAAGATACTAAATCTCAACTGACATTCAAGCTGGCATGTTCTGGGCTTCAGACTTAAGGACCTTCAGGGAAGATGGTGGGAAGGTGTCTTTAAGCCTTAGAATCAGCTGTAACTTTCATTGTGGACTTACTAATATCAGGCTGTTTGTGCCACTGTGACAATCAGTTTCAATTCTCAGCTTTTCTCACCCAGATTTTATAATGTTTCATTTGATAAAGCATTCAATGTATATGTTTTTGATCATTCCATAGCTCGCTTTGCTTTTCCTGTGGGGCTGACACCACTACGTTTCCTCAGAGTACATTGCTAATATCACATTTACAGTTGTATAATCAAATACAATGTACCAAAACATCCTTTCTCTTTTTCAGAGTGTTCTCCCACCCATATGACCTCGCAGCACCCATCCTTGATGTGCCCCCACACCCAGCAACATCATAGGGGAATTTGCCAAAATTTCTGTTTGCAAAGACATTCAGAAGCACCAAAGTTCCCTCCAACAACTGCAGTAGGTTCTAAACACAAATTCAGCAGTATGCTTTCAAAAGGGGAGGAACAACCCAGAAATTCAGCAGTATGCTTTCAAAAGCGGAGGAACAACCCAGAAATTCAGCAGTATGCTTTCAAAAGAGGAGGAACAACCCAGAAATTCAGCAGTATGCTTTCAAAAGAGGAGGAACAACCCAGAAATTCAGCAGTATGCTTTCAAAAG
>NW_024581094.1:866132-893179 GCF_017639235.1 Corvus kubaryi | reverse complement strand
CAAAAGAGGAGGAACAACCCAGAAATTCAGCAGTATGCTTTCAAAAGCGGAGGAACAACCCAGAAATTCGGCAGTAAGCTTTCAAAAGTGGAGGAACAACCCAAGGGGAGATTACCTGGTTCTGAAGATCTTCAATCTCTTTGTAGTAGCAGCTGTAGTCACGGGGCTCGCAGGAGAGGCCCTGTGTTGCATACCACTCTCTGATCCTGCACTCCAACTCAGCATTCTCCTTCTCCAAGCACTTCACTTTGTCCAGGTAGGAAGCCAGGCGGTCATTGAGGTTCTGCATGGTGACCTTCTCATCGCAGGATGAAAGCAAGCAGTCGCCACCAAGACCACCAACAACCACACCACCTCCAAGGCCAAACCCAAGGCCATTGCCATAGCAGTTGCCACCTCCATAGCTCCCACCAGCCAAGCTACCAACACTCAGTCCCCCTCCATAATTCACTCCACCGCAGTAACTCCTTCCAGAAAAACCTCTGCCACTGCCTATGCCATAGGAAGAAATCCGTGCTCCACCACCACCACCAATGATACAGCTGCCACCACTGCTCCTGCCTTTGCTAGATACAGTAATAGTCTCCTTAATGTTGCAACTCATGGCGACAGCGGTTGGAAATGCAAGCAGAAGCCCAAAGCAAGATGCACAGCTTGATACGAAATCAGACTGCGAGCTGTCCGTGGCCGCCGATCCCTATTTATACCTTCCACAGTGGGTGTCACCACTGCTTCTTCTTCCCATAAGGCTGGCTACTCCAGCCATTGGTGCCAAGAATAATTTCTCAAAGGGAAGTTTCCTTTCAAGAAGCCTGGTAGACAAGGAAGATACTTTACATGTCTCTTGCTAATTTCAAAAATACATTAGCAATAATGTTTTATGAATCATCAGCTTTTTGTTTATGATGCAAACTTACAGCATTAAGCCAGGAAAAACACTGTCCTAAATTACATAGCAGGAAGAAATCATTAAAGGTTATTGCATCAAAGAGCTCTTTATCTCTCATTAATTTATTTTCATTTTATTTTGAGTTGAATAAGCAGTTTTCATGCAAGGTGCTGAGGTTGGAATATGTAAGATGAAAAAGAAAGAAGAAATACTAAGTTTGCTTTTCGAATGATGTATGAAGAATGATGTAAGAACTCTGGAAAGATCAGAGACACAGAGATTAACCTTTAAATCTCT
Source organism: Corvus kubaryi (assembly GCF_017639235.1). Taxonomy (NCBI): domain Eukaryota; kingdom Metazoa; phylum Chordata; class Aves; order Passeriformes; family Corvidae; genus Corvus; species Corvus kubaryi. The sequence continues at coordinate 891,993 of NW_024581094.1, read as the reverse complement.
CCACTGGCAAAATGACAAATCTGAAACACTCTGCTGCAAGACAAGTGAGACCAAGGAAGGATCTCTTAATGCAGACGGATGAAAGGTTCTTCATACATGATTGTGGCTCTCCAGTAATTCACAAAGGATTTGTTTCATTATGTGGAGAGTGCAAGGGAAGGTAAAAGTGCTTTAAATATTTCCTGTTGTTCAGTGAAAGATAATTTCTGTACTTCTTCTCATTATGGATTGTAATTGTTGCTGGGAAAGGGTGGTTTTGAAACAGTGGATGGGAGTGGAAACATCCTATGGCCAATTTTTCTGTCAATACATATTGCATTTTAAACAGAGCTTTGGGATAGCTGTCCTGGGACATATAAAGACAGACCAGCTGATAGAGCTGTAGAGCAGTCACTGCCCTGGGTAGTTCTACCTGGGCTGGAGCTGGATTTGATACAAACAAGAGGCTCTCTGTCAGTAATGTTTCCAAATATTAACTAAGCAAGGAAAAGAAAAAGTAAGAATCCTTTCACACTTTTGTCATCAAAATTCAGGCTGCGCTTCTTTTCATGTGATGTTTTGCTGACACTCCAGAGCACTGGCCTTCTCCCTAGGGAGCCCCTTTTCCAGTGGCCATGGAGCAAGGGAAAGGCATTCCATGGCTTTCTGAACCCAACTGTTCCTTGTAAGAAATTCCCCAAATCTCCTTCACCAGGAAAAGTGAGTTCAAACTCTTGCTGAAATCCTCACTCAGTGTCAGGATTGTGGATTGGAATAGCTATTGTTAGGGCAGGTATATGATCCCATTTACTTTAGGACTGAATTGTCCCAGTATTCATGAATTTACTCATCATTTTATTGCTCTTACTCTTATTTCTGTTACAAAGATGTCTCCCCTTTTCTTTGCCTCCTTGGATGTTCCTTATCCATGCCATGAAAGGCAGAAGCATTGCAGTGATATCTCCAGCAGGCTGGGGACAGGTGTGGAGAGGCTTCCCAACGTGATTTACTCCAAGACAAAGCACTCACTGCTGGCAGAGCTGCAGCTGGACCCCGACACGGTGCCTGTGTGTCAGCCTGCCCTGTCTGACGCACCGGGCCTCCCTCTGGCCCAAAACACACAGAAACAAAGCTCAGAATAGGTAAAAGCTCTAATAAAGTTATTGTGTATAGGAAGGAATTGCTGGATTTCATTCCTAGGACAGGAGAACATAATTGGGAGTCAGGGTGTGGTGGCAGGAGCGAACCGAAACTGCTGTAAGCTGCGTCGCTGGAAGCTTCGCCTGGTCTGTGGATGATTCCTCAGGAGTTTCCCAACAGCTGTCTGCAGCAAGCATCTCTCCTGAGTGAGCACACATTCCTTCCCCAGCTCTGCAGTTATCACACGGGCACATCAGTGTAGTGCAGGCAGAAACACGGGATGACTTGTACTCCGTAGGAGTGGACGGTGTCTGCACCCCAGGGATGCTCCTGCTGCTCCGAGACACCTCGGTCCCCTCTGCCCCTCACACCTCTGTGTGCCTGCAGCAGCCACCTGTGCCCAGGAGCCTCTCTCTGCACACACTTCCCTCTGTCTTGGTATTTTTCCTGTTTATCTCCAGGAAATGAGGGCACTAGTTAAACTGAGACAAAATTAAGTAATTGTTCTGAGACCTTAAAAAATTAAATTAAGCTTTCCCTCATGTTTTCATTCAGTTACTTGAACTCATAAGCTTCCTGGGTCTGTCTCATCAGCACAAAGAAATAGGGAAATCTTATGGAAATGTAGTTTCCAAGATTTGCAGCTCCATAATTTGCAGCTCTTTAATAAATGACGTGTTTCCAGGATGTTTTCTGCTGGGGAACTGTTAATCACAACCTGCCTCTCCTGAACTGCCTTCCAGACTCATCCTAACTTGTAGGTCCACAAACAACATCACAGCATCTGAAGAGCTGAGGCTGTTCCTCCCAGGGCTTTCCAGAGGCATATTCATAATTTCTGGATCATTAGAGTCTTTCTGGCCATGTCATTAGGTCTCTTTCACCTCTCAGGAATTCAGGACAGCTCCTTTGTGAAAGTGCATGCTTTAGGCCTGCTGGATGTGGTGAGAAGGGTGGGAAGGTCTTTGATGCGAGCCCAGAGAATCTGGAGGAGCAGCTAGATGTCAGTAGCAGTTCGCAAGAGGAGGAACCAGCCCACAGCTGGTGGGAATCTGCTGGGGCTGCCGGGAGAGACTGGGAAGCTTTTACATACCATAGGTAGCCAAGAGTTTCCAGAAGACTGGAAACTGGAAGAGTCTCCATGCAGTGTTTTTATATTTTTAGAAACAAGAGGTGAGGACTCATGGATTGGGAAGGATTGAGGCCAAAAAGGACAGCAGTGGGTTATCTCACTGTCTGTCTTTGCACTGAACAAGGCAGGAGGAGACACTGGGAATGGAAAGGGAAAGATCTGCTTTTCAACTTCTCAGCCAGAGCTCTGAGAACAACTGGAATATCCATTGGAGTCCAACACAAGGAAATTTGCCATTAGAGCCAAAATATGTATCTCTTTTGATCTCTTGTGAAGCACTGGCCATACCTGTCTACTGAAAGAATTGTGCATCAAGTCTGGGACTTCCTGTAGGGCTGGAACTGAACTTCTAATAAGCCTTAATTTAGTCCTGGTTTAAAAACTTATACCTTTGGCCACTCTTCTGAGTCATTGCAGGTGTTCCAGTGCTGCATTATCTTCTCTTGCCCATGGATAGTATTAAACTTAGTGTCTGGTAGATGAAATAAAGAAATATCACTGAGACATCTCTCTGTGGCCTCTCACAACAGAAGGGCACCTTTCACCTGCTCTCCAAGATATTAGTGGTTTAGCTTCTTCAGGCACTTGCTACCATGTTAAGTCTATTTCTGTATCATCAGAGAAATTGGTGTCTCTATAAAAGAACTGGCAATCGAAAAGTGTGCCACACTATACTGTATGTACAGTCCTGAAGTGGTTTTGTCTTGTACCTGTTCTCTTCCTGCCCTGAGTCTGGCTGTTCCATAACCTCCAGCCTTTGATGGAAAAGGAATAACCAGGAGTTTTGCTTTACTGGGTCATCCCACAAGTGAATGGGACTCTGTAACAGCCACACCACAGTTAAAACCACCACTGCTTGGCATTCTGGACCAACAAGTTAATCCTCAGAACACCATCATAATACTTTGAACTGCCAGTTCTCTAAAACCAGAGTGACTCTGCCAGCTCACTGTGGCCCACGGCTGCTCTGGCAGGTCAGCACCAGGACAAAACCAGCTCAGCACCAGCTACATGGCTGCTGATCGAGGCCAAGTGTGATCGAGTGACCTGCCTTGCTTGTGACAACTGGGTGGCTCTGGGTGTTCAATAGCCCTACCTGGCTTTTTTCTCCATTCTGTTCTCTGTTAAGCTGCACTTTTTCAGCTCCCACCCTGCCCTCTGCAGCTCCCCAGACAAAATGTGTTTAACGCAGAGATGATCTTTCAACCACTCCTGATTTTCAGGTCGAAACTCTTGGCAATCCGAGGATGACCAGTAAATGACTCAGTCACTATGTGAAAAGAGAGGAGATAAACCTTTTGCCTCCAGTCCTTTTCCCAATGTGAAGATTCCTATAAAATGAAAGGGATAGGTTGGACAATAAGCCATGTCAGCAGAAACTGAATCAGTTGTGGGAACCAAGATTTCATCCTCAACAGTCCCCAGGCTGGGAGATGGAGCATGAGAGGGCTCAGCCCAGATGTGTCAGCACTAGACTGGGACCAAGGCAAACTGTCTCCAGATGTTCCATCACTGACTTTGGAAACTCTTCTAAACCTGTGTTTTAGCCCAATGCTGTGTGAGAAGGACACAGGCCTCTGCCTGACCTGCGGGTCCATGGGGGTCAGGGCAGGTGTCACACAGGAATGGGCAACACCTGCCTCAGGCTGTGACAACAGGGAGGAGCTGGACAAGACCTGCCAGGTCAGCGAGGCCATTCTCTGGCTCCCACTGGCAAAGCATCTTTATTCCCAGTGCAGGATGATCCTGACCAGTTTAGGTGCCCCTTGTTCATGGATCAGCACCTGGTGTTCAAAGTTTCAGACACAGGTTCTTGATTGCATCAGGCAGAAGCAAGGTTTTATTAGAGACAGTTTTCACCAGCAGGTACATAAGTGATCATAGCCCTGGCTGACTACAGCAACAGTCGTGGTGCTGGGCCACACAGACTGGAATAGCAAATAGCAAAGTAAAGCAGAATGTGGCCCAATGCTCTGCTCATCCCTCTGACACATTGCTTAGCACGGCTGAGCAACACAGACGAGCACGCTCCGTGCTCTCTGCAGACACATGCAGTAAATATTCTCTCTCGTCATCCATAGCTCTGCTTCAGGCTTCTCTTGTTGGATATTCTTGTTTCTCTGCTTAATCACAAATCCTTCGGCAAGGCACTGGAGAGATCAAAGGAAACATTACTGTGTTTATAGCAAAAATAGATTCTTTCCCACACTGTCATTCCCTACACGTGATCGTTTCACAAGCCAATTCAATTAGAATTTCAGATAAATACTGCCCCTTCCTGGGAAGATCTGATGGCTCCTGCCAGCCAGGCAGATGGATCTGTCACTGGCTGCAGCACGGGCTGCATCAAAATGCCAAAAGGTGGAAGCTTCAGACACTGCTCCAGCAGTGATCTGGATGAGGGAATGGCATTGGGGTCCATGCCAGATCAATGCCCCTGCTCATGTCATTCTCCTGGACCAACTGTCACTATATTTCCTTCTTTCCTTTTCAGTTTGGCTGGAAGTTTCCCCTTGAATTATGACTACTAGTTATCTGCCAGTATTCCCATGATTCCCACTTTTTTTTGCCCACCTGATTTCTGAGTACTTTTCCTCTCTCCTGCTCTTTCCTTTGTCCCACATCTCACGTCAGTCCTTTTTCCATGTTCTCCATGGCTTGCCTGCCTGCTGGCTCTGTCACTCTCCTTTCTATCCCTCTTCCCTTTGGCAATTCTCATGCATCCCAGCAGAGTCCCAGCTCCCAAAACCTCTCCTCTCAGCCACTCCTCTGTTGCTCCTGTCCTGTATTTCCCAGGGGCCCCACAATAAAACTTTCAAGTAGCACCTATAAGCTATGTGGGAAAGATTTTTCTTCCAGCCCATCAGTGTTGCATTAGAGCAGAGGCTGTGGAAATGTTTAGAGTGGGACTGTTCTTACCTTGGATCTCCGCAGCTGCACAGGATGGGATCTGGGCAGACGAAGTGTAAGTGTGGCTTGTCCTAATGATGCCTCCTCCTCCTATTCCACTGCTTCTTGCAACTCCTCCTCCTAGACCTGAAGACTGACCAATTCCTCCTTGCTGACTGAGGAGACAAGAAAATAACATTTTAGTAAGGGAAATGACATATAAACTAGAGCTACAGATTTTCAGTGTCCCTGTTGTTCTCAGTCTGTTTCCCTTTTTGGCAGAAAACTGGCAGAATGTTGCAGTGACCATTCTCCTTGTGGCAGCAATTGGCACAGGGGAGGAAGCAAGTCACCGTCATGACACCAGGCAGCCCAAATAAGTCAGTAAGTGAGAAGGAGCTGGGCAGGTCCTTCACTTTGCTCTTACGTTGCAATAACCAGGACACAGGTATTTTATTATATTTTTTTTGCTGTGTCTCAAGCCCACTTACATAAGGTCCTGCTGGCCACCCTCCAGCAGGCAGCGGTACGTGTGGATCTCCTGCTCCAGGCGGCACTTGACGTCCAGCAGGATCTTGTACTCTTGGTTCTGGCACTCCATCTCTGCCCGCAGGTCAGCCAGCTGCTGCTCCACACAGGTGATCTGGCTCTGCAGCTCAGCAAGGTGGTTGTTGTAGCGACACTCTGTCTCTGCCAGCGAGGACTCCAGGTTGTCCCTCTGAGGAGTGACATGGGACATAAGACAAATATAGGCAGGAGAAACACTGCATTTAGCTATGACTTCTGTGAGATGGCTGAGGTTTGCAGCAGCTCACACTCACCTGGCTGAGCTGAGCTTGGAGATCGATTTCCAGGGCTTGCAATTGGCGTCTCAGTTCAGTCACCTGGTTGTTGCACGTCTCCACCTCCTGACCACTTGTAATAACCTCCCGATTCACCTCCTCAATCTGAAATCACCAATCCGGCATAAAGAGCTTCAGAGAATGTGCAATGTAAGTTGGATCAAGTATTAAGGAAAGAGCAGAGAAGTTAGAAAGAGCAAAGATAAAATGAGAAGGGTTTGGGTGAAAACTCTCCTCCTAATGGTAGTGTAAACCTGGCTGGTCATTCCTCTTTCTCTTCTAATAATGCTGCTTCCAGTTCTTCTCACCACTTACTGCTTTGTAGAAAATTCCTGCCTCAAGTCCCACCAACATGCAGAGCTTCCCTCAGCCCATGACAAGGATGCAGGGTCCCTCCCTTGTGTCACTTGGTCAGTGTGAACCAATGCTAAACGTTCTTTCAGTCTGTTGTGTGGTTTTTACATGCAATAAATCCCTGCGGGACCATTGCCTGGGTGTTAGCCAGGGAAAAGTCAGAGCTATGGGAATTTACTCACCTTGCACTCGTACCAATCCTCAACTTCTTTGCGGTTGCGTTCAATCAGCGTCTCATACTGGCACCTCATCTCCTCCAGGATCTTCCTGAGGTCTGGGCCCGGGCAGGCATTGACCTCCACGCTCACATCTCCAGTCGATTGCTTCCTCAGACAGCACATTTCCTGGAAACACCATCCAGATCAGATCAGATTTAAAATGAAGGAAAAAATAGAGGGAGCCAAGTTCCCTCACAGGGAGCAGGGCCCTGCAGAGCCCCTCTCTGATGGACCTTCACAACTCCTGGGCCACATGATGGTATCCATCAACCACGGCCCTCCGCAGCAGCACCCCGGGGTGATGGATCCCACAGGAGCGAATGCTTTGTACAGGAGAGGGCAGGACCTACCTCCTCATGGTTCTTCTTCAGGCAGCAGAGCTCCTCCCGCAGCGACTCCAGCTGTGCCTCCAGGTCAGACCTGCACAGCGTCAGCTGGTCCAGCACCTGGCGCAGCCCGTTGATGTCGGCCTCCACGCTCTGGCGCAGGGCCAGCTCCGTCTCGTACCTGTGAGGGAGGAAACAAGAAAGAAAGAGCAGTCAGTGTCTGACACCACCAGTGTTTCTGAGCTCTGACAGGAAACCCCAAAACCTTCCCCTCTGAGAGACAGCACATGATGGAACAGCAGCCTGGCTGAACCCTCACTGCTCCCAGTCTGCAGATCCCTTCTGCTTCTTTTAACCTCTACTCAAAACCAGCTTGGCATCCCAAACTTCCCCTCCTGGAACTGCCCCTAATTAGGGCAGCTCTAGAGGCAATGGATGAGAGAGTTCTGCACAGCCTCCAGCCTGTCCTGGGTCACAGGAGAGCAGCTGAGAGCTTTGAGGGCAGTGACAGAGGAGGGGACAGCCCCGGGTACTCACTTCACTCGGAAGTCGTCGGCTGTCATCCTGCTGTTATCGATGTTCAGAATGATCTTGTTGTTGTCTATGGTTGCACAGACAATCTGGAAAAAGAACATTTGTTCCTGGTCTCTGCTCCATGTCCTTGGGCTCAAGGCACCCATTGCCTGCTGCAACCAGACCCTCTTCCTCCCTCTCTTTTTTAAAATCCTGGGTATCAGGGATGGGGAGCTGAGGGGTGCAGCACTCACAGGGATGTTCAGGGAAGTGCAGTGAAGACATTAAAATGATAAAATTCGTGGTTCAGGTGCAGAGTCCGGGAGATGTAATTACTGTCCAGCACCTGCCACAATCCACCTCAGCCTCTTAAATCTAAATCTTATGAGATTTAAAGTTTTATTTGAAGAATTAATGACAAGCCTATCTCATTCTGTTCCTTTCCTGGATTCTTTTCTCTTTATTCTTTGTGCATTGATGTCCGAAATTTTTGCCAAACACTTTGCAAAAGTTTTTAATTTTAAATTGCCCATTCCAAATGTGTTATGGCAATGTTCTCTTTTTTCTTAGTTTTAATTAGATGCCCTATATTTCCCAATTCTACCTGAAAGAGTAAACTAATAAGAAAAAGGAAATAAAGTTTAACTGGAATTCTGCAAGAAATAAAGTTTAACTGGAATTCTGCAAGACTGATGACAATCATATAAATTCAGGCAAATTAATGTGATCCATTATTTATTTATCTTTTAGTTCTTTTCTTGCCATATATCTATTTGACCACCTCAGCACAAACTGAATTAAAAAAGACCACTGAGCCCATCCAGATACATTCCATGAAGTAACATTTTCCCCTTCAATATGTCTGATGAATAAAAGCAACAGAAACAGCCCAAACCCTCCAGTTTTACCTCTGAGCTCTGAGCTTTCCACAGGCAGATGCTGTAATGGCTGTTTGCAAAAAGCAAATTTTACAATTTTACAGCAATGATTTGTTACTCCCAATAATGGACCCAGTTATGAACCAGCACCAGAGAGAGCCTTGCAAGGGAGAAAGCAGCTGAGAAAGGATGTTACCTGGTTCTGAAGATCTTCTATTTCTTTGTAATAGCAGCTGTAGTCCCGTGGCTCACAAAAAGGGCCCTGCTTGGCATACCACTCCCTGATCCTGCACTCCAGGTCAGCATTCTCTTGTTCCAGGCACCTCACCTTGTCCAGGTAAGAAGCCAGGCGGTCATTCAGGTTTTGCATGGTGACCTTCTCATCACCAGAAAGAAGAATGCCATCACCAGCAAAACCACCTCCACCAAGACCCATACCCATGCCACCTCCCATGCCACCGCCAAAGCGAGCACTGCCACCACTGAATCCCATGCCTGGACATCCTCCGAGGACAGTGGCTCCTAAGCCACCTCCAAAGTTTCCACCGACCAAACTGCCAGTGCTCAGTCCTCCTCCGTAATTCACACCACCACAGTAGCTTCTCCCAGAAAACCCTCGGCTACCGCCTATCCCGCAAGTTGTGTATCTTCCAGAGGACACCGAGGAGATCCGCGCTCCGCCACCACCACCACCACCAATCACACAGCTGCCACCGCTGGTCCTGCCCCTGAGAGAGCCAGTTGTCTGCTTAATACTACAGCTCATGGCGAGGCCCAGCTGCAGCGCCAACCCACAGCCCAAAGCAAGATGCAGAGCGTGATACTGAGTCCGACTGCAGGCTGGCGGCTGCCGCAGGTCTCCATTTATACCTTCCAAAGGGGGTGTCACCTGTGGGGTGTTTCTTCTTCCCACGGGGCTGGCTAGTCTGGCTGTTTATGCCAAGATTAAATAGCCCATAGGCAGTTTCCCTCTAGAAATCCCAGTTCACAAGGAAGATACTTTACATGTCAGCAGCTTATTCCAAAAAGTAAAATAGTGTTTTATGAGTCATCAGCTTTTTGTATGATGCAAACTTTGCAACAAGTCAAGAAAAAAAGTTGCCCTAGATTATGTACAAAGAAGAAACATTGGTATTTATAACATCAAAGTGCCTTTTATCTTTTATTAATTTGTATTTATTTTATTCTTAGTCCAATAACCATTTTTATATCACATGCTGTGGTAGAGCTTGTGAAACGAAAAATGGAAAATGAATAGAATTTCTCACTTCTGAAAAGTGTGAACAGTTGTTACTGTAGTAGTGAACAGACCAGGGACACTGTGGTGTGGATGCTGGTCACCTGGCACAGCTCTAATACCTGCTTTACTGTGGGATTTCCAAAATCACTGAGGCAAATCCCCCATCAATTTAGTTCCCTATTTATGGCTTAAATTTCTTTAGTCATGCAAACACAAGAAGTCAAGTTGCACACACTGCAAAGCTCAGTGTCCCCTGTGGATGTGTGACACAGGGGTTGATGTCACCTGCAGTGTATGAAGGACCTTGCTGAAGTTATTTTTCCATTGCTTTAATTGCTGTCCATGCTTTCTCAGTTTGTGGTGATGGTAGATAAAGAAAGAGATGACAGGAAAGGGAGTATCCACAGGCGATATATCCAGATCCCTGGACTCAGATGTGACCCCGCGGGTCTTTGCCATTACTAAGATTGTGCTGCACACTGAATAAGAAGGAGAAAACCTTTCTGCATTTCTTACTGAGTTTGTCGGAGCAGTAGCAGGCGTCAGCACAGCCTGGCTGGTCAGGGGAGCACAACCTCCCAACCAGGCAGGCAGCAGCCAAGGGAGCATTCGGAGAACTGGCTCCACCAGTGCCAGTGTCCTTCTCCAGCTGACTCCGTAATGAGAGGATATTCTGCTCTCCGGGGGACGACGGCTTCTGTTCCCTACAGCGTGGAATTTTCATGCAACTCTTACAAAGCAGCCTTTGACTCAAGGATGTCCATATGTACAGGAGCAGTTGTGATAGATCCCTGTTGGCAGCGAGGGTGATACTCAAGGAGCTCTGAGAGCAGCGTCACCTCCGGGAGAAAGAGCAGAGAAAACCCACACTTGTACCCTCAGCCACCTCTTTACTGGTGGGAAGTTGATGACTGCTGTCACCATGGTAGGAGAGTGTCCCCAAGCCTGTTTAGATAGGATTGTCTTCACACCAGCATGAGTTAAAGCTTTCCACTCTCCAGTGGGATAATTTATTTCCTTACTTAGATCAAAAATGATAAAAAGCCGCCTACCCAAGGCTGGCAGCACCCAGGAATATTCATTATTCGTATGGTGCAGGGAAATAACTTGCTTAAGGACAGAGCTGAAGTCTGTCGGAGCTCAGATTCCTCGCTGAGACTGCAGTGCCTGAAATACAAGTCCATCCTCCCCCTAGATGCAGCCCCCATGCTCCCCACACAGCCTAGACTCACAGTCGGGAAAATCATGAGCAAAAAGGAGGAGAGGAAGCAAATCTGGCTTTCATCTGTCATTTTGAGGAATATAATTGAAGACAGGGTGTGGCTGTTGGAGCCAACAAAAATTAATATAGTGCTTGCTTGGAGCTTCGCTTCAGCTGGGGAGGTTTTCAGGAGTTACCCAAGAGCAACCTGCAGAGACGGGGCTGGGGGTGCCTTTCTTTCCCTTGTAGAATGTTTAGGAGGAGACATTGCAGATGTTGGGCATTTCTCTACGGGTGGGAATGGAGCACCCATCCCTCCCTCCTTCAGCAGTTCTCTGATGGGAAGAAGGAACAGGTCTTGCTCCACAAAACAAACAGCAGCAGCACTGTACAACCTTTCACTCATGTCCTGGTGGAACGATCCACAGACTCCCAAACCCCATTTTACCAGTGAAGATTGGACATGACTATACAATTCTTCCGAAGAACTCATATTTGGGATGCAATGGCATTCTTTGGAGTTTTTCTGGGCTCCTGCCAATTTCACTGGGACATGGAACATGTGTCTGATACAGCAAATGCACCCAGAAGCCAGTCCCTGGCTAACCTGACCATATCCTAAAAACACACCATGGTGTTGTCCCACTCCTCATGGCCATGTCAGGGCTCCAGGGCTCAGCACCGAGACAGGCAGAGGCTGTGTTCCCTCAGTACTGGCTTTTTTTCCCCACTAAACTGATTTCTTTACCTCCACTTTTGTTATTATTGTATTCCTATAGCCTTGGGACACAGCCTTGGGCCAGAACACAGGGAAAGGACTGTGCAAGTCTAAGACATAAACGTGTCCCAAAAGGATTTACAACCTCAGTGAAGGACTGCAGGAAATAAACGGTTTCATGCAGATGGAAGTGCAGGAAACCACAACAGCCCTCAGCCAGGACGATCAGCAGTGGTGACACACAACGTCAGTGCCAGTGCTGCTGAGTCTTGTGGACTTGATGGACGAGAAGAGAGAGTGCAAGTGGAGGAAGAGGGGATAAGGGTGAATATTGGTGCACAGGGATGGAGGAGGCAGAAGGATGCCACATTCGCAAGGGGTGCTGTGGGCAGGACAGTCTGGTCCTGTGGGAGCTGTGGCTGTCGCTGTGCCCAGCCCGGTTCCACATGCTCACCTCGCTTTGCTTATCAAAGCTGATAATGTTTTCTTGTGTCAACTACAAGAAAGGTGTGTCTGGTTCTACAGAACTCTGCTTTCATAAGCATTGCCTCGGTGATGTTTGTGCAACCACACTAGAATATGATTTTATCTTGTCACTTGTAATTACCATTAATAATTTGCATAATGGCCATTAGGCATCACTTATTAAACATTTCTTTGATGTGATACTGAGCCGGCTCCAGGCCCCATACTCCCATCTTTCAAATGCAGACTACAACTTTTTCCTGGCTAGTGACTCATTGGTTTATACCACCATGTTTAGCCAAATCCTGTAAGGCAACTGAAATAATTACCACAGTGGGTTTGGTAACAGCACAGGCTTAAATACGCCTCGGAGACCGAGAGAATGACTCTGCTTCAGTTTCTTTCTTGCTGAGTATTCACATCTGCAGACTCTGAGCATCTGCAGTGCTGAAGGAGAAGTTCAGCAGGACATGGAGGTGGACACAACCAGGTTTCTTCCTACTGAAGTTCAGTCTCCCCTGATTCACTTGATGAAGGGTGTTGGATCCTTCCAGTGCCTGCCAGATGCTGACAGTGCAGTCAGGCCTCCGGCACATGCATCTCTGGTGGCACTGAAGGTTATCATGGCAGAGGAGAGTCCGGGAGAATTTGTTAGGACAGATGGGAATAGTGATGGGTGATGAAACTACAGCAATTCCACTCTGCATGGAGAGCTGAGCATGGCACAGGATGGGAGGAAAACCAAGGCTTCAGCCTGTGGTCTCTGCTGCACAGCCACAGGATCAGCCTGACAACCTGGAGTGTTCTGGTGCTTCCTGTGCTCAGGCACCGTCCAGTGGTGCAACAGCGCCAGGCAGGTAAAGGTGCAGGGCAGCCAGGACTCCCCAGACTGTCTTCTTTTATCTTCATATCATACTTGTACTAAAAAGTCTCTTAATTTCAATACACTTTCAATATGTGGCTCATACTGGCAGTTTAGTTATATTATTCAGTGCACTGAGCTGAAAAATCTCCTGTTGGGTTACAGCAGCAGTTTGCTCATCCCTTGTAATTCTTTACAAATGTTACACAAGCCAATAGACAAAAATCTAAACCCCACAGATAGTTACTGTGGGTGTTAGACTGTACCTGCCTGCATACTGTATAAAACAGGCTTTTGTAGAGAAATTACAGTTTATGCATCACACCAAAACATAGCCTGCTTTTCCAAACACACCGTGCCTGTAATCAGAGATAATTGCCTGTGCTGTGCAGTCTGGAACTCATAGCTGATTTCCAGCATTGGTAATTTGCAAAACTAGTTGTTTTCTTCCCATTTCTTCACTGATCTCTTAAACCTCTGGTGTGTTAACTCCTCAGGGATTTTCCCTGATGGTGGTGTAATTCCCATGTGCCTGCTCTCTGTATGACACAGACACATCTGCTGGACTGTCACAGTGCATTTCATTGCTTACCAGCCCGAGTGCTGATACCACCCCCATCTCTCTCTGGGGCACCCACCCTTGCTCTTTGTTTCCTTGGGTTCCTCTCTCCGTCCTGTACCTTCAGCCCAAGTCTCTCTGTCTTGAAGATACTCATTTGTTCTTGCTTTACAAGATTTGCATGTTACAAGAGGACAGAACGAGCTCCTATGGGCTGCACAACCCTGAGCTGTGTGGGGAACACGGCAGACATTTGCCTGCAGTCCAGGTCCCAGGTCATTCCTGTCCTGTTCTCCCATGCACTGTGTCCTCTGCATTCCATTTATCTTCCCTTCCCTGTCTCTTCCTGTGCTGTCTCCACAGCCGTCATCATTTCCCATCGCTGTCCGGGTTATAAACACTGGGCAGGGAAGGCAACGTTCTATTTCTGCACAGATGCAACACTCAGAGCTGCTGTGTGACCTCAGAGCTGCTGTGTCAGCACCAAGCTGGGTTAAATCGCCCCGAAATTCTCAGCGTAATTAGTGCTGCGGGAATGGGACATGCAGAACTGAGCAGGGAAACTAACACAGAGCTTGTCCAGGAGCTCATTAGAGCAATTACTCCACAGGGCTAACAAGTGTCCTGGACAGAGCCCAGGAAGAGGCCATTCCAGAACTGTCTGAGCTGTTTCTCTCTTTAGAAACAGGCACTAATTCAGACTCATCGTATCCCCCAAAGCCTTATTGTTAGAAGCCTTCATGTCAGGCCTCTGTCTAAGGTTAGTCATCAAACCCCATCCAACATTTCATGAGAGAAAGGCTGCCAGAGCCCCACAACAAGGAGCAAGGGTTGTGCCACCACTCCCAGCCCATCTGACCCATCGCTCAGACACTGCTGCCAGCAAGGAGGGACAGGCTGGATCCTGAGCCTTGGCTTGCACATGCAGCAAAATGCAGTTGTGTTCCTAAATGTGTTTGTCATTCCTTTCTCTGGGGTAATAAAACACCAGCAGCCTTTTTTTTCCTGGCTGTTTATTGTGTCTCACTTTAAAAAAAATTCTCTCCCACATATTAATTTGTCTCACCCTTTTATCTTCCCACATGTTGCCAGCTGGTTCTTCCTGTTTGCCTTTTTTACAAATCCATTTAAAGGTTCTTTATTTAGTGTTTTCTCTGGGAATTGTTTTCCTCCACCAGAAGGGTGTGGAGAGTCCAGCAGAGCCTGGCTTTCAAAATTCCTGCTTTGGTATTATTTGAGAAAACTTGTTGTCCTTGATTTTATCCTGTGAGTGTGCATCTGTAATAACTCAAAGGTGTTGTGTAGTACATTATACTATGTGATATATTATATTATATTATATTATATTATATTATATTATATTATCACACGCCTGCTTTAGTGAAGACTCCCATTTCTTTCTGAGGTCTCTCTTGGTAGCAGACTGTCAGTCAGACAGGCCCTGAGACTCCCTCCCTGCCCTCTGCCCAGCCTCCCTGGATGTTTCTTTCCTCACCACCTTCTGCTTCATGTCTTGGCTCATGCTTCCTCCTCTGGTAGCAAATATCCCTTTGCACAACATTGTCTGGTCCTTTTCCTCCACCCTCCATCCCCATCCTCAGCCTCTGAGTTCAGATGGAGCACTGATGGGAACATGGCTTTTTTTCCTTTTTTCCTGTAGTGATATCTGTGTGGATGGAGATTGAAGGTGGATTCGTAACATTTTTTTTAATACTTGTATATTGATTACTTGTCAAAATTATTTCTCAGGTTCAAGGCTGTGTCAGCAGGAGTAAAGTTTTATTGGAGACAAGCCTTGGTCGCTGTTAGAGAACTGCCACAACCCAGGGGAGCCTGAGCGAGGGGCAGTGGTGGGATCAGAGCGGGGTGGCCGGGAGGTGCCATCCTGCGGAGTCCCTCTGACTGCTGCTGGAGCACAACTGAGAACTCCCAGGTTATTTTTGCCTTGTTTTTCCAAATGACTTATTCTTCAGAGAGCTCCTCAGGGGATGTGCAGTGGGGCTGGCAGGGACTCTCTGGTCTGCAGTGACCTGAAGGAGAGTGGGAAGAATCACTTTTTCAGGGAGGTCTGCATCCTGTGCCTTTCTCTTACACCCCTTTGCTTTTGTACTGATCTTTCTCTTCCCCTCTTCTCCCCAGCTTTGCTAAATTTTTTCCGTGTTGAAAGACTTGCGACTGAATGATTCCCCTGCCAGTTCCTCATTCCCATGTTGTGCAGAAAGTCTTATTTAAACACACATTTACTGCTGGGCACCCCCCAGGGTCAAACATAATTTCTGTGCTGAGGTGTATAAATAAATATCCCATAGCTGTATCCCCTGCACTGCTTCCCACCATCCCTTGCCACTGCTTCCCAGCACAGCCCAGTTAATCCCAGTGCCCTACCACCAACAGTCACAGCTGTGATCCTGAGTGTCTGGCTCCAGCCCAGCCGCTCTCCAGGGCAAAGCCCCTCCAGCCACTCTTCATCACCCAGGAAAGGGTCATCCACCTTGGAGACCTCTCATGCTCCTGTTCCCAGGTTCCCAGCACTAAAGAGGCAGCTCATGGTCCCACTTCCCCAGAGGCCCCCTCACCTGGCAGACCCTGGCCCGCGCAGGGCTCAGGGCAGGCAGGGCTGGCACAGGCTGGCTTTCAGCCCCGCGCTTCTCCCGGCTGATGTGGCACCGACTCCTCTTCCCGCCGACCCTCTGAGGAAAGAGACAGCTCTGGACACCCAGGCCCCCGGCACTCCCACCCTGAAGATCTCCCCCTGCCCTGCTCACTGGCTTTAGCTCTGTCTCTTCAGTCACAGCTGCTGTTCCCCCTCCCAGCCCCGAAGGTCAGCTGCAGCCACCATCCACCCCCTCCCACCTGGCTTTTGGCAGCTGATGCTTTTCCACCTGACTCTAAGGATTACCCCGGGCAAGCACTAACAGTGCCACTCCAACCCTTGCAATAGGTATTTTGGAATAAAAACTGACTTTTCATGTAACTAATTTAGGACTGGAGAGTCCAGGGGAGCCCACGTCAGGGCACACCATTCCAAAGCCTCCTTTTCCAACAAAACAGAAGGAGTAGGTGGGTGCTCAGGCCAGTTTTGTGTGTGTGCAGCCATGTCTGGGATTAACAGCCTGGCTGTTTCAAAACCTCAGTCAATGGGAGGCAGAGCCAGCTGCTTTGCATACAAATTAAATGTTCCAAAACTTTAATTAAAATTGTTGTGTGAAACTGAAAATGTTTAGATAATTTATTGTTTCAGTTAATTTAGCTGCTAGTCCCTAATCCTGTCTCACCTGGCAAGCCAATAAAACTCAGTTACATGACTGTTTGTAGGAGACCTTGCCCAGCGCCTGGTGAAGTTGCCTTTAAAGAGCTGCTGAACTGTGCCAGGGACTGGGACAGCTTTGGGGGCTCTCCCAGCCCCTTCCCTGGCCCAAGAATGGTCTTTGGTGTACTCCCTGGACATTTATTAGAGCCAAATCCTCAGATGCCTTATGGCTTGCTAATCAGCCCTGTCTGGTAACAGGTCAGCACTGGTTCCTCACCACAGTGTTGCTTTTACTACCAGGACCACGAATTTTCATATCCCTGCAAGGCAAAGCACAGAGATTTTGGGGTGCCCAGCTCTGTTTGCGTACATGATGTCGTGCTGGCCACCCTCCAGCAGGCAGTGGTAGGTCTGGATCTCCTGCTCCAAGCGACACTTGACGTCCAGGAGGGTCTTGTATTCCTGGTTCTGGCACTCCATTTCTGCTCGGATCTCAGCCAGCCGTTGCTCCACGCAGGAGATCTGGTTCTGCAGCTCAGCCAGGTATTTGTTGTAGCGACATTCGGTCTCCGTCAAAGAGGATTCCAGGTTTTCTTTCTGAGAATAGAACGAGCACACAGGTGCCTGGGTTTGCTGTGGATACAACCTTGGTCGTGAGAGCTGGAGCTGTGAATCGTCGTGGCATCACCTACCATGGTGAGCTGGGCTTGTACGTTGATCTCCAGGGCCTGCAGCTGACGTCTCAGCTCAGTGACCTGCTTGTTGCTTGACTCGATCTCCTGGCTGCTTGTGACAACCTCCAGATTCACCTCCTCTACCTGCAAGGTCAGAAAAGAGCAGCCCTTTCCTCACCTCCCCGGTGCATCTCGTGGTGGCCAGGTCCTCCCCACACCCCGCAGCACCCTGAGCATGTCCAAGGCTGACACCCTGTTTATTCCATTCTGACCCTGTGACACCATGTGGTGGCCCCTCTGCCACAGACAGGACACAGAAATCGGGCAGTACAGTTAGATCTGTGCATGTCTGTGACTCATCCCTCATTTTTCTCTTTCCCCCCACAGCCAGGGCTGGGTCCCACTCTGCGTGGACGTGGTACCTTGCAGGCGTACCACTGTTCCGTCTCTTTGCGGTTGCGCTCCATCAGGGTCTCATACTGGCACCGCAGATCCTCCAGGATCTTCCTCAGGTCTGGGCCAGGGCAGGCATTGACCTCCACACTCACATCCCCAGTTGCCTGTTTCCTCAGACAGCTCATTTCCTGCAGGGAGTATGTGACCATATCAGTAATATCCATCCACCCTTGGGGGGGCTTTCCTTCTTCTTCTTAATTCCCTAAGAGAGCTGACCTCCTCGTGGTTGGTCTTTAGGCAGCACATCTCCTCCGTCAGAGCCTCACACTGCAGCTGCAGGTCGGTCTTGCAGCTGGCCAGCTGGTCCAGGACGGGCCGGAGGTTGCAAATGTCAGCATCCACGTTCTGCCGGAGACCACACTCGGTCTCGTACCTTAAACCACAGGCAGCAAAGAAAGGTCAGCATGTCAGCAAAGCAGGGCAAGGCCTTCACTTGGGGGAAAAAATTTAGGATCAAGTTCTTTCGCTTCAGACATGCAGTGCTATGAACATTGTCAGTGGTATCAGAGATCTGCATTTTACTCTGCAGTGTGACAGGCAAAGAGTTGGGATTTCCCCATCACCACCCCTCACCTGCCCTTCCATGGGCCAGCAGGGGACTGTACTCACTTCACCCTGAAGTCATCAGCAGTCATCCTGTTGTTATCAATGTTCAGAAGGATTTTGTTAGTCTCCATGGCTGCACACAGGATCTGGAAAAGAAAACATAAGGAGAATACGTGGGCTTGCAGCTTCCTCTGGCTCCAGAAGACCATGGAGGAAACACCTACCTGGGGTGTTTTATAATCATTCCATATATTGAGGTTATTAATCAGTTATGTGGCATCACAGCAGAGAAACCCATATGCCAGGTGGGTGGACCCAGCCTTGCTGAAGCATCAGTGCTGAGTAAATGCAGTCCCCCTCCCACAGACCATCATTTCATATAAACCCTGGCTTCGCCTGCCCCTCCAGAGCCACTGCCTCTGCCCTTCAACAGGGCTCTGTGCACGTGTGAAAGCAAAGCCCAAAGAAATATTAGGATTTTCTTGACAAACAAGTATTTACCTGATTCTGAAGGTCTTCAATTTCCTTGTGGTAGCAGCTGTAGTCCCGTGGCTCACAGCTGGGCCCTACCTTGGCGTACCACTCCCTGATCTTGCACTCCAGGTCGGCATTGTCCCCCTCCAGGAGCCGCACCTTGTCCAGGTACGAGGCCAAGCGGTCGTTGAGGTTCTGCATCGTCGCCTTCTCATTGTTAGCGAACAGGATCCCATCCCCGCAGCCAGCGCCAGCCCTGGGGAAGCCACCACCACCTCGAGTGCAGATGCCTCCACCGCTGAATCCCAGGGCAGAACAAGCCCTCTGGGTGGCTCCGAAGCTCCCACCAGCTGCACTGCCAGTGCTCAGCTGCTTCCCGAGTAATCCCTCGCTCACACTGCCACCGGAGAAGCTGCCAACCACAGCACCCAAGTCATAGGCAGCGTGTCTCCCCGAGGAGGCAGAGGAGACCCTCCTGCCAGTGCCAGCCGCGTTGCTGCCCGCACTGCCCCTGCCCTGGGCGCAGGTGGTGACGACCTGCCTGACAGCACAGCTCATGGTGCGGGTGCAGAGCCGACAGAGCACAAGGCAAGTGCTCAGGTCGCTGCAGGATCCGACTGTGATCCCTCTGTCCCCTGGTCCTCTATTTATACCAGTCCCTGTGGATTGTGCCACTGGAGAAGGGTTGTTTATTCTTCCTCCTTGTGACCTGGCTAGGAGGTGATTTTTTTTTTCAGCCGGAAATAATTCCCCAAAGGCGTTTGTCTCCAGAAATCCCACAACAGAAAGATGCTTTGGTTAACAGAAGCGTGTTTCAAAACTACATCAAAAATGTTACTTCCTGAATCATCAGGTCTGACTTGTGATGACAACTCAACAACAGTGACACAAAAACCCGACGATACCCAAGAGTGCCCGGGGAATGAAACACCACAGCAATTATACATCCCTGGCATGGGCGAGTCTACACGGAAAGTGAAAGGTGTGGGAAAGGCATCCTATCTGATGGAGCCTGTTCGACCCCTTTGTGACCAGAAGCGAGGGTGTCCCCTCACTCAGCTGGCCTCAGTCTCTGGGACCAGGGCCACGAGACCACTCTGGGCCATGTGGCAAGGGTCTGTTCTGTTCCACGTGGCCATCGGTGGAGTGAGGCCCTGGTCTGGGTCATTAGACCTCAAATGCTCTAGGAGAGCACAGAGGAATATTGCA
Source organism: Corvus kubaryi (assembly GCF_017639235.1). Lineage (NCBI taxonomy): Eukaryota > Metazoa > Chordata > Aves > Passeriformes > Corvidae > Corvus > Corvus kubaryi. The sequence goes on along the minus strand of NW_024581094.1, from coordinate 872,068 downwards.
CTGGAATGTACCAAGGCTGGGTTGTCCCTTCTCTTTATTCTACATCCATCAAAACATCCCTTTGCAGAGGTCTGGGTTGCTTTGCTGCTTTCAAGGGTAGACAAAATAGTCAAATATTTATCCAAAATACCAAAGGGTATTTCCTGGGCACCGAACATGCAGTTCACTGAATATTCACTGCCACACAGGATATTTCATAAGGTTTCTGAAACAGTAATGTGGAGAATTTCAGGAGATGCATGACCCTACAGAGGTCTGATCCAGTTCCAACCAGCACCATGAAAACTCCCCAAACACAAACTAGGTGTTAAATTTAGAAAGGACAAAAGAAAAGATCTTTTAAAAAGTTTATTAAACTTATTATTTAGTACTGGAATGCTGAATTGAGGAAGAATGAAAATAATTAAAATATTTTGTCATCTAAATCTTTCATTTTATTAATAACATTAATATAGCCATGCTAATATTGGCTGGCTCTCACCCACGTGTGGTTCAGCTGTGGGTTTGGCATCCAGGTCACCTGGACACGTGTCATAAAGAATGTGTCAGGTGCAGCCTGGCTCACAAATATTGCTTCTGCCATTTGGGCAAGTTCATTAAGCTTGATTTTATCTTGACACTGCAAATCCAGCACTCCTGAACTGTGGGGTGGTTCTGTGGGTGCCCATCCTTTGTTAGAGCCATCATCAGGAAGCGAAGCTGGTGCCAGGGTGCTCTGGTGCCGCAGCGGTGGCCAAGCCCTGCCCGGAGCCAGGGATCAGGGTCAGGCAGGGCTGCCTGGAGCCCACCTGCAGCCTGGCCACAATCATTCCTTTTTCCATCAAAGAATTATAAAATTACTGCTGAGAAAACATTTAATTTCATTTAATCGAGATTTATGTGGTCCTTCATTTTCAAAGGGCAGGTTGGACGGGGCTTGGAGCAACGTGACCTAGTGGGAGGTGTCCCTGCCCATGGCAGGGGGGTAGAATGAGATGGTCTTTATGGTTCCTCCCAACTCAAACCATCCTGTGACTGTGTGATTTTTTTTCAACGAGGAAAAAACCCACAATGCATAGAGGGCTTTTCTCCAATTACTGCAAAGTAAGCAGAGATGTCCATGTTTCTTTCTTACTTTTGGAACTGCAGACCTTACCAAAGGTGATGAGAATTTCTACAGCTTTTGTAAAGGAGAACAGTGATTTCACTCATTATTTTCCTGGAATTGTGTGTTCTTCATGGCAGCTCTTTTCCTTTCCAAAATTCAAATTTTTTTTTAAAACCAGCTCTTGCTTTTACATGAGAACAGACCTCAAGCCCTGCCAGAAGTCACAGGCGTCATTTTATTAAAGTGATTTTCACTTTGTGATGAGGAGATCTGATGATGATGGGATCTCCATGCCTAATGGAAGGCTCTTTCCAGAATTAACTTTGATTGACTTCCTGGCTGGAGTCTACAGATGGAAATTTACTCCCCACATCCTTGCAGGCAGCCAGGGGCGATGCTCTGATGCGCTGTCCTTGGCTGACTTGGGAGCCCCTCGAAGGCAACGCTGTGCCCCAAGGGAGGAAGAGGAGCAGAGGAATGACAGGGGAGCAGAGGAATGACGGCACACGAGGATCTCCCGCGGGCATTTCAGGAACAGCAGCGCAGGTCTGACCAGGAAAAATTACTACTTCAAGTAACAAATGAGCAGAAGAACCTCCCCCAGGTGAAGGTGTTGCTCCCACATAATAAGCTTTGTAAAAAATAGAAAGGAAGGGATTATACTTCAGGTTTCTGTCAGCGTCCTGGACTGTGTGATGGAGAGTGGGGTGGTGGCAGAGGATGGATGTGCTGGAGTTATTCCCGAGAGTCCTCTACAGCAGAATTATCAGACTCAACAGGGCAATGGAAATGAGGAAGATTAGATTTCCCTGGAGGGAAATCCTTTGGGAGTCTCAGGATATTTTTTAAGGCTTAAGACTGTTTCTTAGGCTAATGCAGATGAAGTATAATGTGCCCCCTAGAAGGAGATCCAGCATTTCACGTTATTACAAATACTCCCTGAACCACCAGCTGTTTTCACATCCAAGAGGACTTCCCTGGGGACTCGATGACTCAGACAAGGCACCAAACCCCAAGTACCTGCTGGTGCCCAGGCACAGGGAGGGCCAGGAGAGGAGCTGGAGCCAGGCACTGCCAGCACCCGCCAGCCTGGGCAGGGAGAGGCTCATCCCGAGGCAGCCCGAGCTCCTCTCTGCTCACTGTCAGCTGAATTTCCATGTTACACCTATGGAAAATCCTGGTGTTCTCAATTTACAAACTATTTACAAAGTATTTACAAAGTATTTGCTTATCTGGCTGGTGATGTACCTGTCACGCCACTTTCTGTCAGCCTGTTATTGGCTGTACTGACACTGATCTCCATTTCACTAGTGACACCAGGTGCTCCAGGGTCTGATCCCAGCTTTGCAAGTCGCTCCAGGCAAATCGTTCAGCTCCTCCAAGCCTCAATTTCATGCTTTGTAGGATGGAAACAATAATAACAACAATCCTCCTCCTCGAGGGCATTGTAAAAACAACTGTCTGAGAAGCACATGGGGCTTTAAAGATTGGAAAGATGATACTTATTTCAGTATTATTCATTGTCAATGTTCTTGCTATTTCATATTACTCTTGACACAGGCACATCCCATAGATTTCTCTCTGTGTCTCAGTCAAGAAATACCTTCCAAGGACATTCACAGTTTCCATTTTGCATTTTGTTTTCCATTAAAGTTTCACCATCATTCACTGAGGACTTGCCTCTGTAACTCCCAGCTGAATCCTAACGAGGCTTTTCTTCCTGTGCTTGCAGCTTGCAGCAAATCTGAAAAATGCTCTCCAAAACCAGTGTTTGTCCATCTCTTGGAGAGACAATTTGTCCATGTTTCACAGACACAAATGTGCGTAGCAAAGCGTAAATAACAAGCAATAGGTTACGTAATAGCTCTGTGGTATTTTCCTTCTTTAGAGCACTGTAAAGTCTCACCGGGATCACTTGTGCTGAGCTTGGACTTTGCTCTTGCCTGCCATAACAGCGTTACACTGAGCTGTATGTGGAATTAAAGCCTTTTTCATTGATGCAAATATACGTTGATGAATATCCCTGATACGATCCTCCCAGGGGAACTGAATCCATTGACTACAAACCAGGTTCTTCCATCAGCTCTCCCACCTGTTCTCCCAGCTCTCCTCAGGATTTCATCTCAGGCTGCTCCTGCTGACAGATGTAAGTATCTCAGCATGGGGTGACAGATACCAGAGATGACTAAGTGCTCTGCTGGATCAATCTCTCCCCTGTGCCCTTTTGGCTGCAGAAGGGGCCATGTCTCTGTGCTGCCAGAAGAGCCAATTACTCTTGGACTGATGTCTTCTTTTAGTATCCTACTTATACTTAATCAGTTATATTTGTTGTTTGCAGAAAGCTTTTCTGTATTCATACACTTGGGGCATTCTGCAGATGGTTCAAGACTTAAAAAGCTGCCATTTACAACTAAAATACAACAACTCTCTTCTGGTGATGCCAAAAAAAAATAAACAAACCAAATAATGAGCACATGAGCAGTTTGCTCAGGATTTCCAAGCTGCAGCCTTGCCTGCTGCCAGAGAGTCTGAGATAGCTTGAGGCTCAGGTATATTTTTGCTGGATCTGGTTTTCATTTTTGAGATAGCTCTGGTTCACTTGCCCTGGAAAACTTCCTATTTCTCCAAGGAAGGTGTGTCATTCCAGCAAAGGGAGAAGCACAACACAGTCCATGAACTCTGCACTCTGCTGTGTCTCATTTCCTGCCCTTTTCTGTAATTGCTGAATGATGATACAGAACGATAGTATCTCACACTCCCTTGTCTGGAAAGACCTGGCAGGTTCCCCACTTCTTCGATCTCCTTTCCTCTCCGTTGCCTGTCCTGTCATGCCCAGCGTGACATCATCAGCTCTTTCCAAACTTGCTGGGGCCAGGGAGCACCCTGGGAAGTGCTCAATGGGACCATAACGCTTTGGGGAGACTGAGGGAGAATGAATGAATCACCCAAATGATGAGCGAGCTGAGCCTCAGCTGCAGGAGCCTCTTGTCTTTTGTTATAAGGGAAGCTGATTTAATGCAAACTGTTCCCTTTCCCTTTGATCTGAGCCCCAAATCTGTATCCTTCAGGTGTGGGATGAACATAAGCCCATGGACAGGGCTCCCAGCTACCATAGACTAGAAAGCATGAAGCTGGATCGAAGTGATTCCATCGGGTTTTGGATTTAAAACAATTTCCTCTCCTCTCTGGCCGTCCCTCTGTCGCTCTCCAGCAGGCGAGTGGGCACAGGCACAGCCAGAACCTGCTGATGCCCAGCTGTGTCACTAATCCTGAGCGGCAGCTCAGCCTCAGGCGGCGTTTCTACCTCACATGTTTCAGGAAGGGTTTCAGCAGTGATCTGCTACACACAACAGCAATAAAAATTATTGCTACTCATCCCCGTGCGGATTAAGCAATGGTTACTTTAGTTCCTCTCAATTGCAGCCCTGGGGCAGCATGAATAGCCCTGTAAAATTTTTCATACCTGATAGTGTGATTTAAAGGCAGTCAAAGGAGACAGCAGGCCTGTAGGGATGAGGTTTGCCAACCAGGCGGACGCTGGGCTCATGTCTCAGAGAGAACACCTGACAGCAGCAGTCTTGGTGAAGCCATCTAAGTTCAGCTTACAGGAGACGGTGACTTTTTGTGATCCCATGAGTTAGAGAACTGAGCTGTATTTTAATTATCAGTCCCATGGCACATTGACCTCAAACCTTATCTTTCCATAATTGCCTTCATTTTGTATCACACAGTTTATGTCTTAGCCAGTCCCATGTACTTACAAGCATGGAATTCATTAGAAAAAGCTGTTTCCAATTATGTTTGTCCCTGGCAGAACCCCTGTCCCTCCAGGTGGAACCCATGTCCCTCCATTCCCCTCCTCTCACTGGCTTCTTGTGGTTTCTTAGGACTTTCCCTGGCATGAACACAAAACCCTGAGGCTTTGAGGGATCACGTGTCAGTGACAGACAAGTCTGCAGTTGCAGGAGCAAGGAAAAAAGCTTTATTCAGTATGTCCAGAGACACCTGCATGGAATGAGGGCAACACAGGCAGCAAGAGCAGGTGAAGGGAGCATTCTGGGACACAGCCTGACCACGCACAGCCTCAGGCACTGCTTAGCTCAGTTTGCTGCTCTCCTGGGCCAGGGGCTGTCCTAGCGAGTGGTGAGTGCAACCTGCTCCCGGGAGGAGACCACCTTCCCGTCCTGCACCTCCTCAACGATCGTGCGCACCTGGCGGGATGATGTCATGACTGCAAAGAAAAGGGAGACAATTATCCATGGCAGGAAGGAGGGAAATTTCGTAACACATTATCAGATATTGCACATTCTTCAGGAGCTGGTGGAAATTCCACAAGGGAATGGAAAATGCTGTTTAAAACAACCCTACTTTGACTGGGAAGGGGAAAGAACCAGGCTGAGAGGAAAGGAGGGTTCTTACCATCTCTGCCAGACTGTGAGGACGTGGAGGAGGAGTACTGGGAGGAGATGCTACAAGAGAAGCACAAAACCAAAGAGATGTTAGGGACAAACATTGGTTGTTGCTGTTAGCCAGGCTCTGTGTTCAGGCAGGAGAAAAACAGAGAAGGCCCATGGAGGTAAAAGTGTTGCTCCACTTGGCCTTTCCTGAGGGACAGAGTAACCATGGCCCTTTCCAGCAGGGAAAGGGACCCAGTGCAGCATCCCACTACAGCCAGAAACCAGGGGCAGAGCACTGGGCATCCATGGCTGGTGTGAACAGAGAAACCAGCCCTGAAAGCTGTGACTGGACTGAAGCCCCAGGCATTTGGTGTCTATCACCCATCTCCTCCCACCCCCCCCCCACCCAGCAAAGCCCCTCACGCACTGGGCGTCCTCGCCCTCCAGGAGCC
>NW_024581094.1:859288-866122 GCF_017639235.1 Corvus kubaryi | reverse complement strand
GCCTCGGGGCCCTTTATAGCCCGGCCAGGAGGCGTTGCCACACGGGGCTTTTCGACACCCCTGACAGCCAGAGCCAAATTCCAGAATCATCATTTTCCTCTCCTTGATTTCACATCTTTTGTCACATCCCAGCAGCAACACTATGGCTCACATGGGACTTTCTTCCTCTTTCCTTTCCGGCACCTGGTGTGATCCAGGTCCCTGCTCAGGGCTATGTTTTGGCATTCCCAGTGTCCATTCCAGCTCTACTCACTGCTCTCTCATGAAGTAACACAAGGGAAGCCTCTGTCATCCACCAAGTCACCTGCAAGTATCATTGCAAAAATCTACAAATCTATTTATTTGTTTTTTAAAAGCATCTAAAGCCAAGGAAAGCTGCTGACTTAAGAGCTCTGAGCATCCATAATCTGTATATGGGCCAAGCCAAAGCCAAATGGAAACTTTCCTGTCAGGACCTTTATCGCAGGACAAGCACAGACCTGGCAGGATTTGTGTACTGATACAGGATTTGGCAGAAATCTTATAGCTCAAAAGAGAATAAACTCCAGCAATTTCTGTTTATGTACCAGTCTGAGCTGAATCTCCCTACGGAGACTGGAAAGTCCCTGCAGTAGTGGTGTTTCAGTCGGTTTAAAGGGCAGATGAGTGATGTTTCCCAGTGGTACCTGCTTTGCTCCATCACCTTTCCCAAATCCCACAGAAACAGCCTGTGACTTCTAAAAATGTGTAGGAGCTAAAAAATCCTGTGCCACAATTTCTGCTCTCTCAACACTGAGGCAGGGTTTAATGCTTAAACATTCTAAATCAGAGGAGAGGGACTGAAACTCCATCGGACACCCACAGCCAGGGCTAGTTACTCGCAATTCCTGATGGGAAGAGAAGGATCAATCCTTATCAATGGGAAGACCGTGATCTGTCTTTATCAATGGGAAGAGTAGAATAAATCCTTATCCATAGGAAAAGTATGACCAATCCTTATCAGTGCTTGTGCTCTAGGCTTTTTCCTACAGATTTGCAGCTGAATGCCAGTGGTAACTCAGCAGGTCCAGCATCACCTCTGTCAAAAGTGCTGATGGGCAAAGCCCAACACATCCAGCACTGGGGGACCCTGCAAGCCCCGAGGGTTTGACCGGGCCAGCACAGAGGGGAGGGACAGTGCTGACCACACTTGCCCCAGGCTACTGAGGGACTAAGCAGAATGATTACAGCAACACACCTGGACAGGTATTGGCATGAAAAAAAAGCAGCAAAGAAGCAGGAAATGAGGCACTGCACTGTTTTATTCCTTCCTGGGAAAAAAGCCCTTCACTGATGCGACGCCAGCTCTTGCTGTGTGCAGTGGAAAATCGCACACCCAGCCCGGCTTGCCTGGCTCCATCCATGGCATTCTCAATAAAAGAAGTTATTTTTGCTTTTCGCAGAGGTGCCTGTGAGGTAGCGAAGGAGTTATAGGGATTAGGAACCCTTTTGTGTTTTCCCTCCCGTTGTGATCTCCTTCCTTCCCAGCCCCCTCCGGCTGTTTTCACATTATAATGCACTTAACTGATTTTGGAGGTGCTCTGATGTTCCCAGAGCCTCACCCTCGGTAATTCATGGTGCCTCCTTTCTTTCATGTTCCCCGAAGGACACAATAACAACAAGGCTTTATCTGCCTCCTGTTAGATCTCAGGACTTCACAGCAGTCACACTCCCTTTAGCAGCTCCAGGAGTGTGGGGTGACTTTCTGGGCGGCCACCAAGCTTAACCAGAGAGAGACTCTGGATCCTCTCAGTCGAGGGCTCTGCTCTCTGGACAGCACTGCCTCACTCCCGTGGGCTTCAGATTTCTGACTACCCAAGCTACAAAATCTGGGAGTTTGAAATGCACAAGTTCCTCATCCCTCAGAGAGCTGGGGAAGGAGGCACAACCTCCTGGGCACAACCTCCTGGGCACAACCTGGTTGGCAAAGAGCAGAATGAGCAGAGGACGGTGCTCAGCTTCCAGCACCATCCTGGGGCAACCTGGCAGGCGGAAGATCAGATGTTCCTGGCCTGCTTCCCTCTGCGGTGGGGGGTACAGGATTTCCCAACAGCCATCGTGTGAGAGCTGTGCTCCAGAGTCATCCCAGGCCACCCCTGCTCCCAGTTCTTCCAGATGTGCTCCCTTTGCTCTTGTTTGCTCCAGCAAACACCCTCCTGCTCCAGGCAATTCCCATGTTGGCCCTGAGCCTCCCACATGGGCTAAAACCTGTGCTGTGAGGTCTGACCCCCCTCAGGTCACCCGCACATTTTAGGCCAAGTTACAAGTCAGCCTGAAGGTGACAACTGCCCTAACATGAGGCAAAGCCCTTCCACAGCCCATGGGCTGGGGAAACCTGGACTTATGGCTTTTCCTTCTGTATTATCACAACCTCAGCCCATGTTTCAGTTCTTTTACCGTGTGTGGCAGATGTCAGACAGACTATCTGGAGATTGTCCTGCAATATCAGCTTTTCCCTGGTCTTTTTCAACCAATGCTTTTGCTGGTCAGCTGCTTCCCTGGCCCCTGACTGAGCTCCTGAACAACAATCCCACACCAGCCCCACTCTGACATCAGGAGCCCTCAGCACAGAGTTCCCCTGCGCTGGCTGTCAATGGGACATCAGGATACAGAGGAGCAGTACTGCTTCAGCTATTTTATCTACCAGAAGAATTCAATCTCCCAGGCTCTCCTGAAGCTCGCACCCACAACAAATTCCCTTGAGATAAAAGAAAAAAGGAACACATCATAATGCTCGGGAGATGGTATCGGCGTCTGTTCCAGCAAGAAGCATGCCAGAGATGCTATCTCTGCCTCGTGTGCTGCAGTGGGGAGGAAAGAACTGAACTCCTCCGTTTGCTTAGGAGGGGAGGTGACCTTACCTGTTGGGGTGACCATGCTGCACACACAGTGCTCAGAGTGGGGAGGGCTGGTGTGAAACGGCCATGGTCAGTGTGGTGCGTTTGCCTCAAACAGTAACATCTAATTGTGCTTTTAATGTCATGAATAAGAGCTAATTAGGAGTCATTGGGTTTCCCCTGTGGGCCAGCTTCTCCCGAGTGTGCCTCCCACAGCAATTCCCAGCTCAGTGGGAACTCACTGAAGGTTGCAGCCCTGGGAAAGGTGTCTCCTGCGTGTGAGGAATGGAAGGGACAGGCTCTACCCTTGCTGATGGGTTTGCCCTGTAAGTCTGAACAACACAAAATAGGTAACAAATATATCAAGGTGCGGAGTGACATATGATGTCTTTGTTTCTATCTCAGCTGTCTATTCTTTACCATCTGCCCGGACATGTCCTGACGGCCCCCTACATTTTCCGGAGAAAGCGATCCCAGATCCTATTACCATGAAAGGAAACAGTGGCTGTGTGTGCAATGGAAACTCCCTCTGGGCAGCGCAGGGCACTTTGCCATCAGCCAGCGAGCCGAGCCTCTGCTGCCCAAGCTGCAGGGTGAGGGTGATGCCCACCCTATTTAATCCCCTCCTGCCCACCCCAAGAGACTGAGAGATGGACAGCACAGCCCAGCCCAGCTGCTGCAGAGGAGAGGAGGCAGCAATGGAGGCAGTCGGGTGAAGAGGAGGACAAGGGGAGCGACTCTGTATTGTCCTCCAGGCTCCAAACTGGAGCAGTGAAGCCAGACCTTGCTGTGCCAGTGGGACCCTTCAGCTGCCCCATTGGTGGCCCCATATCAGGGCCACTCTCCTCTCCCTCTCCCTCTCCCTCTCCTCCCATGAATGTGGAACAGGGTGATGTTCCTCCATTTGGCCCAGGTCCTGAGTGGTTTGCAGAGCATCAGACAAGGTCCCGGCTCATGGTGTTTCATGAGCCACCTCCACCAGTGAGGGCCATGCTGGGGCACAGATCTGCTCCCCAGCAGGGACACACTCTGCCTGTTTTGGCACAGTGTGTTCCAAGGAGACCCCTTCAATGGAGTGATTCCCGGGGAATCAGCACTGCTGACAGCCAGTCCATAGCTCCGCTGCCCTTCTGAGTGGCCAGGCAGCGCGGGGCAGTGAGGTTCTCTCCGCTGCATTCATGGACCCATCTGGCACGAGATGGTCATTCCACGATTGTCAAAGCTCTTCCCCCAGTCCCACTGCAGGTGTTCATCCTCATGGCCACCCAGGCACTGTGACAGCCCTGTGCACTGCCAGCCCACTGCAGGCTGAGCACGGCCTCTCTGCTGGCACATCTTAGCAAGGAAGATACTGAACAAATTGTGATCACACCAGTCCTGTCTCCAAGGGCTGGCTCAGCCCTCTTGCCTCTGCCTGGGGACAAGGGACCCATTCCAGCAAGCCCAGCACTGCACAGTTTGGCTCCCTGTGGGCTGTCTCCAGTGATGTGACAACTTGTACAGTCCAGCCCAGGCTCTCAGGCAAGTGACAATGTGTGGAACCATGGACCACATCTGGGGATTCCCTGGTCCAGAGCCCAAGGGACAAGCTGCTCCGACACCGTGTGGGACCAAGGCTCTCCCTGTGAATCTCCCTGAGCTGCAGTCAGAGGTGTGACCACAGTCACTCTGGTGGGTGGAAGAAGGACAGACTGACACACCTCAGGGTTTGTTTTACTCAGACAGAAGAATATTCGTTACGTCTGAGCAGAGCCAAAGTCCCAAGCCACCAGGAATTGCTTGAGCTCTATCTCCACAGCAAACTCCAACCTTTGGAGTTTCCCACGTTAGTTTTTCAGCATCTGTTTTCCAGGTAGCAGCAGCTCTTGCATTTTCTCATGTCTCATTCTTCGGTGTGGCAATACGATCACACCCTGTCTGCTCATTCCTCTCCCCTCACTGAGCACAGCAGAGCCAGCAGCAAGTCACACATACATTCTGCTGACTGTGGGCAACAAACAGTGGCTCCCACATTCATCCTTCACCCACACCCGCTGCACCCCCAGGGCAAGGTCTTCAGCCGAGTGGGAATCCCGGCTTGGGACACCCGTCATGGTGGTGGTGGGGTGAGGCAGGTACCAGCATTGCCCTGGGGACACTTGCGCTCACAGAAGGGAATCGCAATTTAATCCCCATTCTGGGGTGAGGCCAGTCATGCCAAAGGACCCCAGGGGGATGTGACAAACCTGCTGGTGGTGACAGGGACTCCACCAGCCCTATGATTCCTCCACAGGAGCCTCTGCTGGCATTTAGTGTCCTCCTGCATACAGGCTGTGTCCTGGCCCCATGCAGACCCTTCCCAGCAGCACAGCCCCGATGACCAAGAGGATGGGCAGGAGCAATGAAAGCAGCCCCCACAGACTGTGATTTCCAGCTCCTCCTCAGTGGAACTCCAGCTCTGGGCTCAGTCCCCTCTGGAAGAGGGCTGTGGCCTGGCCCCTCAGGTAGGACTAACACTGCTGTGTGTTCTGGATCTCCCCTGCCCTCCCTCTCTCTTGCTCCTCAAGGGCTGATGGTTGTGGCAGGTGCTGCCTGTGAGGCTGTGCCATGGCCTTGGTGCAGCAGGGCCTCATCACCTTGTGCACTTGAGACGACATTGGGGCCATGCTCCCAGGAGGCCACCACAGCTGCTGGGAGGGTAAGGGGCTGCCCAGCCCTTGTGCTGGGGAGATGTACCCCAGAGCAGTCCCTGTAACCGGGCTGTGCTGTCGCTTCCCACACTATGGTAATGACTTGGCTACTTGTTAATCTGTACTTGGCAGGGAGTTTTATGGAGTCATTAACAAGACTGAAACAGTCGGTGCCTACCAGAGGCCCCTGGCAATAAACCTGCCCCATCCCTCCCTGGCTTCCCCCAAGGACCTGAGCCCCCCACCCACAGCCCTGCTAAAGCCCATGTCAGGACCCCGTTCCCGCTCCTGCTCCCTTGCCATGCCCACGGCACTCCTGGCCACGGGCCACTGCTCCACCCTGGAGCTCTAATGATACTAATGATTTTCTGAACACGAGTTGGGAGTGCAGAGCCAAGGCCCATCAGCCGTGTCTGGCAGGAGGCGATGGCTTGCCTGGACCTGGCACATGCTGGCCCCGCTCTCGCCTGGAGCGCGGTGAATTCTCCAAGATGTAATAGTAATTACATGCCGCAGCTCTGTAATCAGCTTCACCTCTGTTATTACTCTGTTAATCCGAACCTCTGGCTCAGCCCAGTGCTGCGGGACCAGTGGGTGCTTGGGATAAACTCCATACCCTGCTCAGTGTGTGAATGTGGCTCTGTACCACCAGGGCTGGGCTGAGACTCTCAGGCAGAACCGAATGGTGGGACCCCAGTGGTGCCAATGGTCCTGGTGTCCCGATGGTCCTGGTGGTACTGATGGTCCCAATGGTTCCCATGCCCTGGCTGCTCAGTAGTGCCGGTGGTGCTGGTGGTCCCGATGCCCCTGTGATGCCGATGCCCCCCACCCCGCGGGAACCCCGGGTGTGATCGGACTGCAGCTGGACAGCTGCGCTGCGACCTGCCCCGGAGACCGGTGCTGGGATCCCTCTCTGGGCTGTGGGCTGGTGCAGAGAGACCCGGTGGGACCCCTGGGGAGCGGGGGGATCCGAAGGGACCCGCTAAGACCGGAGGACCGGTGGGACCGGGAGGATCCGGGGGTCCCGGAGGCACCTGGTGGGATATCGGTTGGGATCCGAGGGTACCCGGTGGGAGCGGGAGGATCCCGGGGTCCCGGTGGGAGCGGGAGGATCCCGGGGTCCCGGTGGGAGCGGGCGGGACGCGCCGGGCGGTGCCCGGGGGCGCGATCGCTGCGCACGGGCGCCCCCTGCTGGCAGCGGAGGGCGCGGCGGGACGGGGCGGAGCGCGGCGGGGACGGGGCGGGAGCGCGGGGGTGCAGCGAGGAGTGCGGGGCAGTTCTGGGGTGTGCAGGGCTGCTGGGGGTGCTAA
>NW_024581094.1:845446-859278 GCF_017639235.1 Corvus kubaryi | reverse complement strand
CAGTTCTGGGGTGTGCAGGGCTGCTGGGGGTGCTAATGTGTGCAGGGTGTGCGGGGGATACTGGGATGTGCAGGGCTGCAGGAAGGTTCTGGTACTAAGGGGGGGTACTAAGGTGTGCAGGGGTGTGCACATGTGCCCTGTGGGCAGCAGATCCCTGCCTGCATCCTGCCCGCGCTGGTCCCCGCGCCCCAGCAGCGCCTCAGCTCCCCAGCAGGGTGGGCAGCCCCCGGTGCCGCTGCCGCAGAGCCGGGCCCGCGGTCGGAGCCGCCGCACGGCCGGGGCGGGCGCTGAGCCGGCAGCTGCGCCCCGCTGGGCAGAGCCGGGCGGAGAGGGGAGGAGAAGGGCGTGAGTAGGTGTGTAAGGTGAGCACACTCGTGTGTTCGCCTGGCGTGCGCAGTTCTGACTCGCACCCGGGGCTGATCCCCACACACAGGCTACGGGGAGAGTCCCGCTGGCACCGGGCACTGCCGGGGAACACGGGTCTTGGCAGTGTGGACCCTGCTCTGCTGCAGCCCCGTGCCTCTGACCGACCCCCAGGTGCACAGCACAAGGGTGAGAGCCCGGACCGTGGCATGCGGGAACCGTGCAGGGCTCCTTCCCGAGTGATCCCCCCTGGGGATGCCCCCAGCCCCTGGCCCTGCCACTGTGCACTGCTCCAGCTCCCACTCCCACTCCAGCTCCAGTTGCACAGGCCCCACTGAGATGGGTTGGACCTTGTCAGTCCTGTGCAATGGCTCTCAGTTTTGATAGCCCCATGAGCCAAGACCCTTTGGAATCTGCTGGCCCACAGCTGCCAGGAATATGTCCACTGGCCCAGTGATAATGTCCCAGGGATAATCCCTGTGGAATTGGTCATGGTGAGGGACACCAGGGGCACAGACCAGACCAGCTGTGCCCTGCATGGTCAGACCCCTCACAGAGTCAGGCAGGCACCTTTCGTCTGGGTCTGCTGAGACCGTGGGACTGGGACACCGCTGGGATCCCAGCACAGGCAAGGCTCTGTCCCCCGGGGAGAGAGCAGTGTCTGGGTGTTCAGTCACCCCATGGGATGTCCAGGCTGGAGAACACAGGGCCCCACACCTGCATGAGCCCAGTGGTGTGCACCCACCCAGCACCCCGACTGCGGATGCTCCCCTCTACATCGTCCACCTCGCTGCCCCCGCGGTCCCCGTGAGTCATGGAATGCATTCCTGGGGCAGGAGGGGACATGTGCGCTGCAGGAACAGGCCAGGTGCGTCATCCCCTCCCTCCCACGCCCCGGGGCAGGGGCGGCCCAGCTCCAAGCTGAAACTTGTCTGACAGTAATTACAGGGGAGATGAAGACTTCAGAGGATTCACATTCCTTTTGGGCCACGCTTGGGAAAGAACTTTCACCATCAGCCAGCTCCTGAGAAATAACTTTCCACCTGCGTGGCCCAGCCGCAGCCCTGCCCAGGGAGCCCAGTGGGACTGGGGCGCTCCTGCCAGCCCCATTTTGGCTTTGTTTCTCTGCAGAGAGCCCCGACCCCTCTCCTGCTGTCCCAAGAGCTCCCTCAGGCCAGGGTGCTGGTGCCTTCTTTCCCTGTGTGGGGTCAGTGCAGCTCAGTGCACAGCACAGCTGGGGTCTGACCGCCCTTCCCTGGGGGTCAGAGTAGGTGGTTGTGGTGACTGGAAGCTGAGGGGGATTTGCATCAGTGTCCCCAAGAGATTGGAGCCACATGGGTGGCCAGTCAGGCCCTTCCGTTGGAGCCTTGTCAGGCCCTTTACCTTTGCTTTGGCTGGGGACAGCTCCCCAGTGACTGCCCAGGACCTGGGGCTTCGACTCAGTGCATTGTGAGGAGCTGGGGAGACTTGGGGGACACGTGAGACTCCCTGGGTGAGGGACCATATCTGCTCAGGGCACTCCTGTCACCCACAGCTGGCACACAGCCTTCCCAAATTACAGACTGGGCTGGACCCACCAAGCCCCTTGGACATGTTCTGTCCATCCCAAATGCTTAACCAGCTGGGAAAGACCTGGGATCCCTGTCCCCTGAGCCTCTCCCTGTCAGCCATGCACATGGAGAGACACAGGCAGCCAGTTCCTGAACCAGCTTTGCCAGAGCCTCCTGCCTCCTCCTCCAGCTGCCACTGTGTTTCCCACCCTGTGCTGGTGACCCCGCTGTGGGATTGCTGGGAGGCTGGAACTGCTGTCCTGCCACTGGCCCTGGCCAGACGGTGCTGCAGCTGCATGGCAGCAGCTGTGGAAGGGATGTGAGCCTTGATCAGAGTGCAGGTCTGTGCTTGGTGCCACTCCATGGCTCGTTGGCAGCCCCAGGGACACAGGTCACCCCAGCCAGGCCAGCGTGGCACATGGCGCAGCACCAGCATTGCCAGCCAGGCAGCAGCTCCTTCATGTCCTGGGCCTGGGAGTCGAGCTCCATGCACGGGGTGTGAGTCCCTTGGCCAGGGCTGACCAAATTCGCACTGTGGGTCCGTGCCTATGTCCCCTCCCCTTGTCCCTTGCATTGCTGATGGGGCACTGGGACACCAGTGCTGTGGGGGTTCAGAGCATCATCTTTTCAGGGTCCCGGGGCTCTTGGCTGCAGCCCAGCAAGGGAGAGAGGGGGCATTTCAGCCTCCAGCACACCCCAGGAGCTTCTGGGAACAGGAAGCGTCAGCAGAGCACCAAGTCCAAAGTGTTTTGCAAGCAGAAGGGAGCGGGCGGTTTCCTTATTTGGCACCGCGGCGGCGGGGCGGCACACCTGGCTGGGGCACACCTGGCTGGGGCACACCTGGCTGGGGCACACCTGGCTGCGGGCACCGCCTGGCAGCGCCCGCGAGGGCGGCGGCGCTGACGCGGAGATGGGAACGCGGGCAGGATCCGCCTCGCTAATCACAGCCCAGCGCTGGGCGTGGGGACAAGCCGCGGCAGGGACGCGGCCCTGGCAGCCAAAACAACGCCGGTGACACTCCTGCAGCTCAGCTCAGCTCAGCACACCCAGTCTGGGGGTCTCCTGCCCTGGGGCTGTGTGCTGGGGGCCGCTGGGCAGCCCCTGTTCCCTGTGTCGTGTTTGTTTCCAGCGAGGCTGACGGGCTCAGAAAGAGCCCCTGAGCAGGGAAGGCTGTGGTGGGGAGTTTAATTCCTGCTCCTGGTTCTGGAGTGAAGGAAAAGGGAGAAATGCAACCAGAGTCTGCCCTGGAGCAGGGGGGTAGTTGGGTCCCAGGAGCCAGGCAGTGCCCACCTCTGATCTCAACCCTCCCTACAGGGTTTGAACAAAACCTGGCCCCAGCCTGGTGAGAACCTGCTGTAGGGTTGAGGGGTTCAGGGCCAATATTACCCACACAGCTTCAGGGCCAGTATTAGCCCTGGCACCCCAACCCTGGATTTCCCTGTGCCCCCAAAACCCACTTGATCTGTCAGCCCTTCCTGCCCCACACCGGTTCAGCCGCTGTGGCTCTGGCTCTGGCAAGTGCAGGACCGAGCCTGTGGCACAAGCACAGCAAAACCTGCCACAGAGCCACATGCTGAAAGGCTCCATCTTGACCTGGTTTTCCCAGGAAGCTCCATGCCAGGGGGTGAGTGCAGTGGCTGCCAGGAAGGCCACGCACACAGCAGCTGAGCAGTATTGTTACATGGAAATGCCGCTGCTTAGGGGTCCCTGACATCTCATAAGCAAAAGAAGGGGCTGTTGCTGAGTGGTTTTACAGCTGCACCCCCAAGACAGTGCCTGCTGAGGTTTCCCTGTCCCCCTGCCAGGCTGGCACTCACTGGATACCCAAATAAGGGGCCAGGCAGCTCTGGGATAAACACACTGCTCCTGCACCTTTGGGGTGCCAGGGGAGCCCCAGGAGTGTGAGCAGGCACAGGGGGCTTGGCAACTGCACAACATGGCAGCAAACACGAGCTGTGGCTCTGAAGGACCTTGAGCACCCCAGGGACTGGTGTCCCCTCGAGTGTCCTCTGCCACTGCAACCTGTGCCCTTCCCTGACCAGCCTGTCCCAGTGCCTGTCTGGGCTTTGGGAATGGGGGCCCTGGGACCCCTGAGTGTGGCCATCCCAGTCCCCTGCTCCCAGCTCCAGCTCCCGGCCTGGCAGGGGAGTGCCATGGCCAAGTGTTTTGTAAGAGGCAAATCCCTGCAGTGCCAGCATCATGCCGGGACGGGCAGCTGGGCTGGGCTGAGGCAGGCAGCATGCAGGAAGGAGCGCTGGCCCACGGCCAGTGTTTGGCCCCCGGGGAGTTGGTGTAGGCGGGGGATGAGTGTGCCTGGCCTCGGGGCAGGGAAGGGGCCGGGCTGTGGCTGGAGCTGCGTGGGGATGTGCTCACACCCCGCACAGGTTTTGCCTCGTAAGTGAAATACGAACTGGAGTGAGGCAGGTGCTGACCAAGGTGTTCAGCCTGACCTGCCCCTCTCTCTGCTCGAGTCAGCAGAGTGGGGACAGCTCTGCCCTGTGCTCGCCATTTCTACTGCTGTTACCCCAAAAATCTCCTGGCCCTTACCCCAGGATCAGCAGGTGGTGGATTCAGCCTGGTGTCCATCCCCTGTCACACCAGGGCAGGATCAACTGCCTGAGCTGTTTGGCAGCCAGGCTGGTTCCTCCCTTGGCAGGAGGTGAGGGGCACGAGGGCAGTGCACAGTGAGCAATGATTCTCCGGGGAGGGCAGGAGC
This sequence comes from Corvus kubaryi, assembly GCF_017639235.1. NCBI lineage: Eukaryota > Metazoa > Chordata > Aves > Passeriformes > Corvidae > Corvus > Corvus kubaryi. The sequence goes on along the minus strand of NW_024581094.1, from coordinate 854,649 downwards.
TGCTCTTCCCATGGGCTGGGGCTGCTCCTCTCATGGGCTTCGGAGCCCGTGGACATGGAGAGCTGCTCAGTAAGGCTTGTACCCTCTACCCTTGCTGTGCCATGACAGGGGACTCTGCTGTGATTCCATTGTGTCAGGCAGCATCAGCAGCACAGGGCAGGAGTCAGGGCACCTGGGAGGAGGGTGTCACTGTGCTTTCTAGTGCATTCAGGTTATTCCCACTGCTGGGCATCCACCATGCACCCATCCTGTATGCAGAGATGTTGCCAGTGCTGGTACTGGTGGTGAGCTGGCACATGCCAGGAACCCAGCTCAGGAGGGCCCTGCCTGGCACACAAGATTCCAGCAAAGGTTCATCCCAGAGTCTCTCCATGGCCCGAATTCTCTCCCTGGCATGGAGCAGGGAATTCGCTCCAGAATGGAGAGGAGCTGCCTGGCTCAGGCAGAGTGGAAGGGCAAGATGAAAGCAGGGGGCTGCAGGGCAGGACAGCTGCATTGCACTGCAATGGATCATAGAATCATGGAATCCCAGAAGGGTTTTGGTTGAAAGGGACCTTGAAGCTCATCCAGTTCCACCCCCTGCCGTTGGCATGGACTCCGTCCACTAGAGGAGGTTGCTCTAACCCCCATTCAACGTGGCCTTGAACACTTCCAGGGATGAGGCATTGAGAATGGATGGAGCAGGGCTGGAGCCATGCAGGGCAGCAGTGGGAGATGAGTTATGTCCCCAGCTGGACTCCATGTCCCAGTCTGCTCCTTGGCCGTGCTGAGCCTGGTACCTTTGCCCCTTTCTGTGGCACTGGAGCAGTTCTGTGTCCCATGGCCCAGGTGTGACAAACTGCAGCAAAGCAGTGTCTGGCAGGAGCAGCTTCACTGGCATGTGCAAACAGACTGTGTGGGGCTGACAGGCAGAGCTGCCATGCAGGGATGATCCGTGCTCCTGGCACGGCCCGATGCCGAGGCTCTGAGTCAGCCCCGCCCTGGCTGCGCCTGGTGCCAACAGCTCCTGAATCCATCAGGAGATATGGAATGAAAATCTTATCATGGCTGTGCCTGTCCCTCTCCCAGCTGCTCGAGGTGCCCTCGATGCCTGGTCTGGGCCCTTCCACTGCAGAAAACCCTCTGGACCTGCTCCCTGTCACTAGCAGGGGCCAGCACTTGCTGGGGCTCCCAGAGGTTCTGCAGGTGTCTGATGGAGAGCGGAGCCGTTGGCCTGAGCTGCTCCCACCCTTCCTGGTCTTTGTGATCACTGTTCCCGTGTCGGGTTTCCTCCAGGCTGATGCCAAATCCCCAGCTGAGGGCTGGGGCTGTCGGACCCCAATGACCCCCACAAGATGGATGTTTATTCGATACATTCCTTGCGATGTGAGCACGGAGTGATATCTGCGCGGGGCATCGACCTTGGCCAGGGGAATCCCCATGGGTGGAGGAGAGAACCCATGGGAAAGACTCAGGAAATGGCCGGGGCTGCAGTGCACAACACCCCTTCTCTGCAGGAAACCCATGAGGTCTCCAAGATCCTGGAGGTCTTCCCTGAGAGAATTCCCCAGCACCGGCCCGGAGGGACAGAGCTGAGTCGCTCCATCGCTGGTGCACAGGTGCCGGCAGGGAGGGCTGCGCGGGCAGAGCCAGGTCCCGCTCACCTGCCCCAGGTCTGTTCCTGCTCACCTGCCCCAGCAGCACGGCTGGGCTCAGCCTGTGCTTGGAGCTCTCCTGGCACCTCGCGGAGAGCAGTGGAGTAACAGGAGGGAGGGAGAGAGGGAGGGGGCCCTGCCAGGGGAAGCGGGAGCTGAGCGGTGCGAGGGAGGGTGAATAAATACCCTTAAACGCAGTGGTTGTAACACACCCGGGGCCACGTCAGTGCCTGGAGGTCACTGGGTTGACAGGAATCGGGATGTGCCCATGGCCGGCCCTTGCTGTGCACGCAGGGGAGAGGCGTGTGGGACCCTCTGAATGTGTGTCACACCATGTCCAGTGCCTCCATCCACAGCGTCCGACAGCTGGGACCACAGCGAGCATCGCGCAGGCCCCGACTGTAGGTGAGCAGTGGCCAGTTCATGCAGCACCCCGGGGTCTGCAAATGTGAGGTGCGAATGCCAGGAATAGTTGTGTAAGGAAAAGGAACGTAGGACTTGATCAGGGAATCCCTGCGCTGCCTCGGGCAGCCAGGCTCACCCTGCTGCTCTTTCCAGGAGCAGGTTAATCACCAGGGCTGACGCCTGTGAGTGCTGCCCGCACTGATTAATGGGATCAAATATCCATCAAACATCCAGCTCATCCTGAATCCCCGTCCGTGCAGTCACACAGAGGCTGCAGGAAGGATGTTGGAGGAGAAAAGCTGGTTTCTAGGAATGTCCCGGCCCGGAGGGCATTGCTGAGCTGCAGTAAAGCCGAATGCCAGGATGATTCCTTCCATTCTGCTGCACTTCCCAGGTGGACTGGGATGGTACCAAGACCCCCCCACCTCAGAGCACATGGTGAAATGGCCTTGCAGGACCCAACAGAGAGAGACGTGCAGTAAGCACAGGCTTGTCACCCACCAAGAGCCCCCAGGAGTCCCAGGGCCACTGCTGCAGGACCCCCACACACAGCCTTGAGTTGCATCACACTGTGGTCTCCAGGTTTGTTGTCTGCACACACGCAGGGGTACCCGGGAGCATTTCCCCATGAGATCCCCGGGACTGGCAGGTGCTGGGTAGACCCTGTCCTCACCACCAGTGCATTTCCTTGTTGCAGGGCCGCGTGTGCCACTCACTGCCAAGGAGCACAATGGTCCTCAGGAGCACCCCCAGACCCCAGCACGACTACGATGCCTTCGAGTTGATGCCATGATGATTTTTTGCCTTTTCTTTTGTACCCCTTTTACACCCTTTTTACACCTTCTGTATTCTTAGTGCTTTTTGCCTACATTCTCGGCCTTGTTTGTCAAGCTAAGAGACTAAACATCTTAGAAGCTTTGTAGCTAGGGATCAGTGTGCCCCAGACCCCAAGGTCCTCTCCAGAACATATTCTGTAAACTAAGATAGAACCATCCAGGAGAAGGTTCCTTGGGGAGGGGGGCTCACTCGAGCCTCTGGTTGGGTAATTTTTGACAGATATGCTAATTAGTAAGACCTATAATGTTATACCAGATGTTTTGTGTGGTGTGCATTGCAGTGTGCATGGAGGTGCATTCGACCTGGACGTAGTGCACCTAAGGATCCTTAAAATAAGTACCAAGGTAAAATCCCTTTTTCCCTTCTAACCGTGTTTGACTCTTGATTTTAAGACCAGGAAAAAGGCATCACAGTGAGCAGTGACAGCACAGGTGTCACAGGACGCAGGCGGCTCTGGGCTCCCTCTGCTCCTCCTGCTGCCCCTGAACGGCCTCTGGCAGCTCCCCTGGCACGGCCACGGCCCCACGCACCGGGGCTGCTGCGTCGGAGCCCCCGCACAGCCCGGGGGGACAGCGTGGATTGTCTGCCAGGCGCTGGGCACGAAGAGACGGCAGCAGCTCGGAGCTGCCTGCCGAGCTGCTCCTGCGGGAGACCGGCATTGCCACCTCGTGGGGAGCCGCGAGCGGCACCTCCTCGGGCAGGACAGGGCGGCACCAGCACCCAAAGACGGGCAGAGGGGAGGAGGGTGCCGGGGCTCAGCCGCGGGGCCAGCCGAAGCCACTCATGACTGCAGGTGGCAGCTCTGAATCCTGCTCACAGAACAAAATCGGATGTTAACACTTCCCAGACAGTGCCCAGCCCTCACCAGTGATGGGTTCAGCTCTGGTGTCTGACACACACTCGCCTCTTCTGGTGTTGGACCAAAGGCTCTGGGGGCCCAGTGATGAGGACACAACTAGGATGTGTTTTGTGGACTCTGCAAATCTGAAGTGACACTGATAAATCGACTCTCTGGGGTATCCTGGTTCAGCAGCAGGGCCAGTCTGCCCAGAGCTGACATCAGACTGAAGGTACCAATGGCTCTGCTCGAGTGTTTGGTGTTGAATATGAAAAGCCGCCCTTTGGCTGCAGTGAGGACTCAGAAATGCCTCCAGCAGAAAGATGGAGTGCAAACCTCTAATTGCTTCTCCTGTCTGGCTGCTCCACCATGCGGCTGCTAGAGACGGCTCCTTCTCTGGGAGAGGAGGAAAATATGATCAGAAAAAGAGGAGAGAGAAGAACCATCTGCTTGTTCATGGTGGTCGTGGAGCAAATTCGCATTCTAATAAAAATTTCAGCCAGTTCTCCAGTTGCTCTGTCACACATAGAAGAGACAGATGCTTCAGAAACACCAGAGAGATACAAATACAGCAACGCAAACAATTCCCTCTGCCCGGTGCAAGAGAAATCATTTGCCTTTATCTTAAATAAAAGCCCCAAAAGAATGATGCAACATCCGACCCGTGTGGTGTCTGCCAGAGCCGCAGATGGCAGCAAACCCAGCTGCCAATAACCTGTCAAACCCACATCGTGCTTCTGAGATGGCGCCGAAGCAGGGCAGGAACACCTACACAGGGAGCTGGGGCTGCAGGGGATCCAAACGGAGCTGAGGGGCTCCAGATAAAGGATCTTCAGCCCAGCAGGCCCAGGCCTCCCTGGGACAATGTTCCCGCTCCGTGGGCAGCTCTAACCCACTCTCAGAGGAGAGCTCACACTCTGTCTGGATCTACGTGGCTTTTGACCCCATTAATTTCCAGAGATTTACTGTCCTTCGTATCGGGAGTCTCAGGGTATTTTTAGCACCCGTACCACGTCTCCAAGTGGGATGTGATGTTCCTGTGCCAGCAGTCCCTGTGCTGTGCTGAGCCACAGCAGGGAGACACCCTCCAGTTTGGGGGGTTTATCCACGGCAGCACCGGGAAAGCCATGGAATGTCTGTGTTTAGCAGCTCAATCCAAACACTGTGAGCTAGGCTCCAGGCCCTAAAATTAGGACTCAGGAGCAGGATTAAACCTGAGATCACCAGTTCCCACTGACCCTGGTTCAGGCCCTTTTGGGCTCACTGCTCTCCTGAGCTGACTCCCAAGAACACCTTTGTCTCTCATTACAAAAGGACAGGGACTGCCCCTTCCCAAGCACTGGGACTGGGGTTACTGGGATGTCCTGACCCACCCAAGCCTTTGGGACCCCCGGCAGCCAGGGTGGGATGGGCCAGCGCTCACGACAGACAGCAAAAGGAGCTGAGCTCACCCTGCACAGGCTGAGGTTTGCCAAGGCCTGACAGACTGAGCTGAGGTGCAGTAAGTGCCAGGGGACTCATTTCCCTCATTTAAAGAGAAAAACCTTCCTTTGCTGTCAGATTCTGGTGACACCTTCAGCATTTCCCTTTGGCAGCAGAGCCCCAGGCCCACTCCAGAACTGTGTGTCCTCCGAGCATCTCCCTGCCAGCAGCCTGGAACAGCACCCTCCTCTCTGTCAGCACGTAGCTCCCTGCATGCTGCAGGTGCGGTGCCACCGTGGGGACAGCCGGTGACAAACCCCTGGGAACAAACCCACATCCACGGGCGAGCTCTGAGCATTCCCAGGCTGCAGCTCCAGCAGGAGCCGTGCCCGGAGCGCCGCAGTCGCGGGGTGGTGACCAGGCTGTGCCGGGCTCTGAGAGGCCAACCCGGGCTGAGAGGGCCACCCTGGGCTGGGCACAGCGGTGTCACCCCAGGCTGGGATCGCTGCCTGTTCCTGACACCGGGAGATGAAGCGCTGGACCGGCAGGACCTGGGGCCTCTCCACATGCACGGGCAGCCAGGGAGACACCTGGAGTGGCCACAGGAGCCCCGGATGGCTCTGGGCAGCCCTGGGCAGCGTTGGGCTGTCGTGCCGGATGGATGCGATGGATGAAGGGATGGGAACAGGCAAACTGCATCTGGCTGCCCCCGGCTCCTGCGGCCATCTGGAGGGTGATGGTCACCACCGCTGGACAATGTGCGGCCAGTGAGGGGTCAGTGAGGGGCCGTCAGGAAAGGGGTTCAGTCTTTTGAGGGTCCCAAGGGGATTTTGGAGGGGGTTAGAGTGCCCCAAGGAGATTTTAAGAAAGTAGAGGAGGGGTTGGGGGTTTTTGGGACTCCCGCAGAAGTTGGGGGGTCCTGGAGAGGTTTTGGGGGGGGAACAAGGGTATCTTGGGGAAGGTTGGAGGGTCCCAAGAAAATTTGCGAGGTCTAGAGGGGATTTGGGGTCCCCGTAAGGGTCTCGGGGGCTACCCTGTTCTTTGGGGGGAGTCCCAAGGGGATTTGGAGGTGTTTGAGTGGTCCCGGGGAGCATTTTGTGGTTCATGGGGGTATTTTGTGGGTGTCGGGGTGGGGGGTGGGTGTCCCAGGGGGATTTTGGTGGTCTCGGAAGGGTTTTGGGGCTCCGGGGGGTGTCGGGGGCGGCGGGGGGGAGCCGGGGGGTCCCGGGGGTCCCGGCTCCGGCCCAGGCCCCGCACTGCGCACGCGCCACCCCGCGCGCCGCCGGGCCCCCCTTCCGCGCATGCGCGCCGCTCCCCCAGCACCCGCCGGGGCGCGGCAGCGTTCGCCCAATGCGTCCTGACGCCCCCGCGCAGCGGCCAATCACAGCTCCCGTTGGCCGTGCGTGATGACGTCACGCGAGGGCGGTATATAAGCCGTCGGCGGCAGTCCCGCCCCCCTGACAGCGCCTCGAGCCGCCGCCGCGAGAGCATCCTCCGCCCAGAGCCGCTCCCGCCGCCAGAGCCGCCCCCGTCGCCGCCGCCGCCGCCTCCGCCGAGGGAAGGGAAGCGTATCGTATGTCCGCTATCCAGAACCTCCAGCCCTTCGGTGAGGCCCTTTGTGCGGTGGGGCCGGGGGAGCGCGCGGGCCCCGCCCCGGTCCCGCCCCGTGGCGCAGTTACTATTCCGGGCCCGGTTGCGTCAGCCACGGGAGGGTGGGGGGTGTGGGCGGGGCCCAAATGTGACGGGCGGGCGCGGCGGCCAATGGGGTGGGGCGGGGGCGGTACCCGCGCGGGACGAGCAGGCGCCTGGGGGCGGGGCCGAGGCGTAACGGACGGGCGCGGCGGCCAATGGGGCGTGTCCTGCGCGTGACGGGCGGGCGCGGCAGCCAATGGCGTGGCGGTGGGGGCGGGGCCTGACGGCGCTCCCCGCAGACCCCTTTGCGGATGCAAGTAAGGGTGATGACCTGCTCCCGGCCGGCACTGAGGACTACATCCATATAAGGATCCAGCAGCGCAACGGCAGAAAGACCCTCACCACAGTCCAGGGCATCGCGGATGACTACGATAAAAAGAAACTGGTGAAGGCCTTCAAGAAGGTAGGGCTTCGGGCCTGGGAGGGCAGCAGCCACGCCCAGCAGGGATGTTTATATGGTGCTAAGGAGGTTTTTGTGTCTTTGCTGCAGAAATTTGCCTGCAATGGTACTGTAATTGAGCACCCCGAGTATGGAGAAGTGATTCAGTTGCAGGGTGACCAGCGCAAGAACATCTGCCAGTTCCTCGTGGAGGTAGGACACCTTTGGCCTGCTGGTCACTAAAATAAACATGGGTTTTTTAAATGCACACAGGTCCCTGGGTGTGGGCAGCGTTCAGATGCACAGAGGCGTCACTCCATGCTGTGAATGCATTTTCTGTCTTGCAGATTGGACTGGCTAAAGACGACCAGCTGAAAGTCCACGGGTTTTGAGTGCCTGTGGGCCACTGGAGCTTTATGCAAGAAGATTTCCTTACCATGAAATTCCCACCTGTCCCTTGTCATAAGTTTAAAACCAGCCGGTTTGTGTAATGTAACGATCTTGGGTCCACTCTTGATCTGGACTGTTGTAATTGGTGATGTAATAAACTGACACGAGCCCATGCTATCTCGTCTGGCTGTCCCTCATTTCCCAGAGGTAACGCGGGCGGTGGCACCATCCAGCCTGAAGCCAAAAGTTCCAGCTGTTCCCAGCTAAGCCCGGGGATTCGGCCTGTCCTGATGGCTCCTCAGTCCAGCTGCACTTCCATCCTGACAGAGGGGAACTGTGTCCTGCCTGGTGTGAGGCCCCGTACCGTGGCACAGGGACGTGGTGCTGTCCTCCTGGGCAGTGCTGGCTCCCAGAGGCAGAGGGATTTGGGGAAGCCTGGCTTGGAAGGAGTGACAGAAGAGTGATCTGGAGGCCAATGGCAACAGTTCAGGTGCTGGTACCTGTGAGCCCTGAGGTACCAGGCACATGAAGGAACGGTCCCATGGCTTAAACTTGTGGCAAGGGCTCGATTTTGGACTAACATAAGGAGCATCGCTGGAGCTGCAGAGCCTTGTGTCAGTAGCACTGCTGCCTCGCACCCTGTGCAGTAACATGGCTTTGGTTTCATTTCTAATGTTTTGTTGTAATGTATTTGAAGTCTTATTTAAATAAAACTGGTTTTCAAAAGCCTGTGCGTGGTGCGTTTCATTGCTCCCAGCAGCCAAAGCACCTTCCCCTCTTGCCATCCGTGCTGTGGCCTCAGTGCTTAGGGGCCCGGTGCAATTCCCTGCTCTGGGGGCTCCTTGGGGCCCTGGGGGTTGTTCCCCTCTCTGGCCCAGTGCAGAAAGAGGAAGCTGAAATCTCTTTGCTCAGTGTTTGCTGCTCCTGCCTGGAGCTGAGGGAAAGCCGAGGAGTGGGTGGGTGCTGAGTCAGTCCCTGCCCTGGCTCTGTAACCCTCGAACAGGCCCCTGTGCTGGTTGTGTTCCTGTAAGTCCCGGGGTCAGCACTTCTGCTTCCCGAACACTGCTCTGGGGAGGAGGGGGAGGCGCTGCCACCCGGGTCAGGCTCTGCCACAGGTCAGGGGCTGAGTGCCCTCCTTACTTTCTGAGCTCAAGCTCAACAAGCAAGAAGGAAATCTCAGTAAAATGCACTGGTTGAGGACAGCAATGGTTCTGGGGGCTGGTGGGTGCCTCCTGCGCAAGAGCAATGTGAAATGCACTGAAATGCCTAAGAGTGCACAGGAAATCCCTGGGTTTCCCTCCCACTTCCCCCAGCCCATCTGTCCTGCAGCGGGGAGGGCTCGAGTGTCCTGGGAGGCTGCTCCCACCCTGGTCACCTGCTCCTGGCAGCCCTCAGAGCAGGTCACGGCTCTTCATCCCCTGCCACAATGACACCCATCTCCCACATGCTGCTCGGGAGCACCGAGTTCACTTTCCCGGGAGACTTTGCTCTTGGAAACCAAATTGCTGCAATTACGCAAAGCAGCTTCGAGTGCACGGAGGAGGCAGGTGACCTCCAGCCCTGCCCATACCTGTGAGTGACCTCCAGCCCTGTCTGTGCCTGGAAG
>NW_024581094.1:804255-845436 GCF_017639235.1 Corvus kubaryi | reverse complement strand
CCTGCCCATACCTGTGAGTGACCTCCAGCCCTGTCTGTGCCTGGAAGTGACCTCCAGCCCTGCCCATACCTGTGAGTGACCTCCAGCCCTGTCTGTGCCTGGAAGTGACCTCCAGCCTGCCCATACCTCTGAGTGACCTCCAGCCCTGTCTGTGCCTGGAAGTGATCTCCAGCCTGCCCATATCTTGGGGAGCAGGTGCTGGCAGCGCCAAGGCCGGCACTCACACCAGGGGGTGTTTGTGCCCACAACCTGACGCAGCCCAATCTGCTCTGCTCTGCTGCTGCTGTGCCAAGAACTCTCATGCCCCCCGTGTTGGAGCACATCCAGCCCGGATTTCTCCCTGCTGGCTTTGCCAAGCTGCCCACAGATTTGGCGGCTGCCAGGACAGCTAGCCCCAGCCAGGCAGGAGTGAGGGGTGCTTGGTCCATCCTCCAGCTTGACCTTTGTCCACCCATAGAAGGACCCAGCCCGAGTGCCCACGGGCCCGGTGGCAAACCTGCGTCAAGGCAATGCCAAACCCGTGGCCCTGGAGGGAGCGGCCGCTGTGTCCCCATCACTCTGATGACTCATTTGGTCCAGATTGAGCCATTAAAACCCAGAAATTGGAAAACAATTTGTTTGTTCCTTGTGCAGTGCGCTCGGTGGAGCGAGCAATCGATGGCCGCAGGGTGCCGGGCACCGCTGCCTTCCAGCCATCCAAAGCCCATTTGTTTCGGGGCTGTTTGAGGAGCACCGACACGGCTCGTTGGGAACGCCGTGGGGACACGGGACAGTGACGTGCCCCAGCCCAGGATGTTGTTCACGGCGTTTATTGCAGGAGGGAGACAAATGGTCTCTACAAATACACTGATGGGGGGTCAATACAGGCAGCAGGAACCGTCAATATCGAACGAGGGAGTGGGTGGCGACAGACGAGGATCTTCGGGGGGCTCTGACAGCGAGCAGGGCCCACTCCTTCCACAACACCCCAAAACTTCTCAGGGTGCAGGGAGAGATCCAGAGCTGCAGAATGGGCTGCTCCAGGGCCTGTGTCCTGGTGAGGGGCCTCACACACACACAGACACAGCCCAGCAGGTCTGTGCAGCCCCCAAACCCCCGGGGGCACAGAGCCCTTGTGGCACAACACACGTTACAAATGTGTACAAACACCTGGGTGTCGGTGTGTGGGTACATCCGTGTGTGTGTGTGTGTGTACAGACACACAGATACATCTGTGCTCATGTAATACAGGTATGTATACACACATACTTGTTTATGCACATATATACCTGTGTGTTTATATAGATATATACATATATATCTATATTTATATGCGTAGATACGTATGTATGTATATGCATTATGTATAAATGCGTACAGATTTAGATATATGTGTACAAATATCCCTATATATACATAATCCCAGAATCATTTAGGTTAGAAAAGACCTCCAAAAATGCATATATGTATGGATACATATATATAGAAAGAGATATGTCATGGTATTCCTTATGCATCCATCCCACTGCACACACCCTTCATCACTCCATGACATACAATTACCCCATGCAGTCGTCATCTGTATAAACACACACGTGCACACGTGTGTCCATGCCTGTAGCTGTATATCTGTGCCCACGTGTACCTGTTTACATAGATGCATAAGCCATGTTATCTATTAGAAATGCATACATTATATATTATCTGTATTTTGTGCTGTATAGAATGTTATATATTATACTGTATTATTTATCCATTTATATATTCATATATATACACACCATTGCAGTGTATTATACTGCATAGTTGCTGTCTATTAAATAAATATAATAATAATAATAGTGTCATATAATTACAGTATCATATAATAGCAGTGCCCACCTAAATAAGTACCTGCACTAGTGTGTGTGTGTAGCTATCACTGGGACTCTGTAAGTGTTCCTAACTGTGCATGTGGATGTGGGGGTGCCAGGGGCGGGTGCCTGTGAGTGTTCAGCTGCTCGCAGAGCTGGCCTGGTCTGTACAAATGTGCAGCCAAGGCACCGTGCCCTGGTAGCTGCACCTGGGTTTGTGTTCACGTATGTCCATAGACAGCCAGACCTGTGTGCATGTGTAGCTAGGAATGTATATGGACACGTGTGTCCCTACGTATGTGTGCATATGGATACGACTCTGTCAAGCTGTGTGTCTGTGTGGTGTGTGTGTCTGTGTGTCTGGGAGCACACACAGCTGCCCGAGGGCCCCCCCAGGGGTGGGTGGATGTGTGTGGAGCCGCCCTGGGGTGTGGCAGCCCCGGCAGCGCCTTTAAAAGCGGGACTGAGCTGGGGTGATGTTGGAGAGAGACACCCGCTGAGACACCCAGCAGGACACCCACCGGGACACCCTGCTGAGCCCCAGAACCCACACGTGAGTCTCACAGGGCTCTGGCACTGTCCAGAGGTGACTTGGGGACCAGCTGGGAGACAGAGATGGAGAAAACTTGAGGAGCAGATGGGAGGGACAGAGCAACTTGGAGACCCACTGGGAGGGACAGAGGGGATCTGGGGCCTCGCCATGCTCTGGGGATGAGAACCCTGCTCCCCAGCTGTTGGAGTTCAAGGAGGATCTGGATGATGCTCTTAGCCACGTGCTTTAGTTTTCAGTATCCTTGCAAGGAGCGAGGAGTGGGATGCGATCCTTACGGATCCCTCTGCCTTGACTCCGATTCCAGGGGAATTGGGGACCAGCCAGGAGAGAGGGATGGAGAAGACTTGGGGAGGAGATGGAAGGAATGGAGGAGACTTGGGCACCCAAAGGGAGGGACAGAGGGGACTGCGAACTGGCCATGGCCTGAGGCTGAGTGCCCAGGCCACCCTCACCACAGGCTGAGCATGTCCCCGTTCGGGGGCTGCAGCTCCCCCGCTTCCCCAGCCCTGTTCAGTCTCTCCCCAGCCATGAAGGTGATGCTGTGCCTCGGCCTCCTCCTCGCCCTCGCAGTGACCACCTGCCAGTGCCGGCCAGCGGCAGCGGCGCCAGGCACCAGGGGGGACCCCCAGCAGCCCCCCCCCCCAGCCTGGTCCGGCGGGACTGGCCCCAGTACCTGTCCCAGGAGCAGCAGCACCTCTTGTCCCAGTTCCTGCCCCACATCCTCACAGGTACTGGGAGCTCAGGGTGGGCAGCCCTCGGGGGGCACAGCCCGGCCCCTGTGCCAGCTCTAACTGCTGCCTTTACCCTGGCAGAGCTGAACAACAACAAGGCCTTTGTGCATGAGGACAAGGGGATTGAGGCTTTGCACGACCACTACTACCCCGACTGGATGGACTTCGGCCGCCGCAGTGCTGAGGACGAGGCCGGTGCTGCGTAGCCGCTGGGCTGGCCTGGCCCCACAGAGCACCCGCACACTCAGTGCATGTCCTTTACCACAATAAAACTCTGGCACTACGGCCTCTGCACTCCGGGCTGTGCTGGGGAGAGCCTGGGAGGGTGGGCAGCAGGGATTTGCCCCCAGCCCCACAGGGATGCACAGGGCAGAGACCGAGCTGCTCACAGCAGCAAACACAGAACGTGGCAGGAGATGCAGCACACACGAGCTGCTCTGTAAATTCACATTTATTTTCCAGGGGATGGGGCACAGCTTGGAGGGAGGGACACAGCTGGGGGGGAGCAACAGCTGCGCCCCCAGAAACATCCCAAGCTGTGGGTACTGCTACTATTGCTACTCAGTGGGCAGGAAAGAGTTAAAACACCATTCCCCTAAAAAGCCAGTCCAGTCCAGGTGCTGGCCAGGGGCCCAGCCAGGGTGCAGGGGTCTTGCCCTGGCCCCAGCGGGTTGCCCCAGGACCCACCCAAGCCCAGACTGAGCGTTGCCCTTCGCTGCAGCATCTGGACAGCCCCAAAGGGCCAAGCTGCCCCTCGCTCCACAGCCAGGCTCAGCAGAAGCAGGAACAGTTTTTATTGCCAGAAACTGGCTCCTGTGAAGGGTCCATACTCCCCAGCAGGGACGGGGTCAGGCAGCACCCCCTGTACCCCCCATCCATGGGGAGCAGTGCCGGGTTCTGTCCTTGCAGCCAGAGCAAAGCTCCCCATGCTGGTGCCAGGAGTGCTGACAGATTTGGGGCAGCACCAGCAGCTGAAGCTTGTCCTGTCTCCATTCCCCCATGGATGGGTGAGGAAGAGCATGTGTCTCACCCTGAGCCTGGGGGTCTCTTCTCCAGCAGCTTCACTTCCGGCTGGCCTGGGCCCCTCTGAGCCCTGGCCAGGTGTAGGACGTCTCCCCTCTGGCCACCACCTTGTCCAGCCCCAGGCGCTGCAACTTCTCCACCAGGTTCCAGCTGTAGATGCTGCTCCTGGGTGCGGGTCCATCCTGACCCCTGGGCACAGGGGAGGGATGGGGCTCAGAATTCTGAGGGTCCTGGGAGTGGAGTGAGGGGGCCAACCATGATCCAGTCCTGGGTGTCAAGTGGGAATCTCGCCCCAGCAAGAGCCTGAAGAGTCCCATGGGGGTGCTCGGGGGTCCAGGGCCAAGCGCCAGTGTGGGGGGAGTCTGTTCTGGTGAGGGGCTGCCGAGGCTCAGCCCCTCAAAGGGCCCACAAGAAGGCACGACGGCATGATACAGACTGGAGGAGAAGAGAGAGCAGACGTGGGGATCAGTTGGGGGACCCTGTCCTGGGGGATGTTGCTGAAGAGGCCAGGCAGGGCTGCGGGCAGAGCAGGACCCCCTTTTCCTCCTTCACCTAACAAGCCGTGGGCTACAGGAGCCTCCCACACTGCAAACTGCTCAAGCAAAGCTCACAGGGGAGTGCTGGGGGCTGCTCCTCAGCAGCCAGGAGAGATTGGGACACAGCCACTGCTCCACAAGCATTTCCAGACACCAGGGTTTTGTCTAACAGTGAACTCCAGCTCATGCCAACCCCCAGCGAGCCTTGGGGGGGCTCATTAGGGCTAATCACCGGTGCTCATTAATGAACGGACAGCCCAAGCACCCGGCTGGGAAAAGCTCCTGGCTGCTGCCCAAGTGTGGAGGAAGGAAAGCTGTGTCTGTTCCCCAGAGTGCCAGGAGCACTCGCTGCTCCGTGCCCGGGGTGCTGCCCCTCCGGGCGAGCCCACCCGAGGAAGGCTCTCCATCCATCAGGGTGCTGCAGTGCAGAGGAGGGGGGCTGATCCCAGCCCCGGGCACACAGACAATCCAGCAGCCAGATTTGGGGATGTTTCTTAATGCTGGCATCTCTCAGAGCATCAGGGGCTGCAGGCGGCCCCCGGCCTGCCACTTCCTCAAGCTGCAGGGAGCCGGGCACGGGGGCGAGGAGGAGAGAGCTCGGGGCGCACAGCGGGGCGGGGGCTGGTGCAGGCAGCGCAGGCGGCGGGGACCACGCGCCTTACCTGGGTGTCACCGTGGTGAGCGCAGTGGTGGGGTGGAGGATGTGGCAGGTGGTGATGGTGAAGGTAGACGGGGTCTGGGGGAGGTTGTTAACAGAGAGGAACACTGGAAGGGACAGGAGACAAGGGGTCAATGGGAAGGGGGGCAGGACACAGGCGGAGGGCAGGCGGGACAGCCAAAGCTGGGCTGGAAGCTCCATGCACAGGGCACAGCTCCAGCAGCAACTGAGGTGTGGTGCCTGCTCAGAGGGGGCAGCGAGCACAGGTGGGACCAGGAGATGCCGTCTGTCCCAGACCTGCCCCTTCCAGCCAGCCGAAGGGCAGCAGGGGCTCGCCAAGGTGATGGCAAGGGCTCATCCCGCCGGGGCTGCCCGAGAACAGCCCTTGCGCAGCTGCAGGCGGAGCAGCCCCGCGGGGACAGCGGGGTGGCAGGGACAGGCTGCTGCAAGAGGGGAGAGCACGGCGGGAGGCGAGGGGCAGCCTCGACTGGAGGACAGGGGCATTGCGGGAGCTGCGTCCCCACGGTCCCCTCACCCCACGCTCACCCCTGGGGCGCTCCTTGGCTTTGGCGGGTGTTGAGGTAGGGAGCAGCTGGAAGGAGCTGGCATCCACATCGTCCTCCTCCAGGTCATTGAGGCTGTACACCTCCTCCAGGTCGATGTCCAGCTGCCTGAAGTCTTTGGTGAGCACCCCGGGCCGGGGCACCAGGATCCCACCCAGGTTGGGCTGTGCCAGCTGCTGCCAGTGGTGGAGTGTCACAGAGCCTGGGGGGGACACAGCCAGGGGGAACTCAGGTGAGGGTGTTGGACCCTCAGAGCACCTGCAGCTCTGCACCCCCTCTGCCCCTCACCTTCCAGTGGCTTCACAATCTGCAGTTTGTCGGGTAAGTAGGTGAGGGAGCCGAGGGAGAAGCTGGAGCCAGCAGTGAGCTCTGAGCCCCCCGAGTAGTTGGTGCCAGTGGAGACGATGCTGCCCTCGGGGGTGAGGAAGCCACTGGAGCTCGCCCCATCTCTGAGCCGCCAGAGCTTGCGCTCCCGCTCGGCCTCGAAGAAGGAGCGCTCCTCGGAGACGTGGCTCTGCTGCCGCACCGACAGCCGCTGCACCGCCGCCTCCAGGTCCTGCCGCCCCGGGGCTGCCCGGGAGTCCTCGCTGGCCCCCTCGGCCCTGCTGGAGGGCACAGCGTTAGGCTGCCCGGGGCTGCAGTCCCACACTGCACCTCAGGCTGTGCTGGGCCCCAGCCAGGCCCTGCTCTCCCTGCCCCAGGCTGGTTCCTGCTCCGGTGTGACCAGCAGCTCACCAGCATCCCAGCTCCTGTGCAGGGGCAGCCGCTGTCCCACCCGGCCCCATTTCCCCTCCACCCTGGCACTCACCGGGCACTCTCCGAGCCGGAGCAGTTGGTGTGGGGGGTGCTGGCCCCCCCCAGAGTGGGCAGCCGACAACTGCTTGGAGCCTGGAACGTGGTGGGGAGACTCAGAGCAAGACCTGGCTTTGGCTGTCTGGTTCACGGCCTTCACTGTCTCGAAGACGCGCTGGTAGCTCCTGAGGGCAGGAAGCGGGTGGGGGTGAGCCGGACCCTCGTCCCATGGCACAGCAAGAGCCACCGATAACAGCACTCACTTGTAGTCCGAGGAGGAGCTGTCTGTCCTCTTCCTCATCATCCCCTTGATCTCAGCAGCCAGAGAGTCCTGGGGACAGGGGTACGCAGTGTCAGTAGGGGGGAGAGCAGGGGCCCCCACCCTGCCGCCCGGACCCCGCGCTCACCACGGGCAGCAGACTGGCCGCGCTGTAGCGGCTGACGGTGCTGTTGGGCAGGCTGCGGCTCCGCAAGCTCTTCACCTCCTCCTGGGCTTCCTGCAGCATCCCGCCGCACTCCGCGTACTTCTCCTGCAGATCCCGCAGCTGCGGGGACACGGGCACAGCCTGAGCACGGCCCCGGGGGTAGCGGGGCAGGACCCCCCACCAGGTCGGACACTCACGGCTTCCCCCGGGCTCACCTCCATCCGGAGCTGCTGCTGCACCTCCTTCGCCGCGGTCAGGTGCTGCTGGAGCTCCTCCACCTCGGAGCCGTACTGCGGACAGGAGCGGCCAGGTCAGGGCGCTGTGCCCGCATCCCCTCCCCCCGGCACGGGCAGGGCACCCTCACCGTGCGACACTTCTGCTGCAGCTCCGCCACCTGCGCCAGGAGCTGGGTGATCTCCTCCTGCTGCCGTGCCGCGTCCTCCGCCCTGTGCGCCAGCTCCTCCGACAGGTGAACGACCTGCTGGCTCGCTTCGGCTGGGGGAGGGCCGGGGTCCGTCACCGCCAGGGCACGGGCCCCAACCCCAGCCCACGCAGCTGGGCAGTGCCTGCCGGGCAGTGCCTGCAGACCCCCGAGCCCTACGTACAAAACTGCTCCACGCAGTCAATCATCAGCTGCTGCTCCTGGTCCTCGTACTGACAGGTCTCCGTGGCGATGTTGGTGGCCTGGGGGAGAGGGTTGCCGGGGCTGAGCATGACAGGCAGGACCTCCCGTCTCCCCCGGGGGCAGCTCGGGTCCCCCCATTGAGAGCAGGGCATAGGTGGGCACTGAGGGGCATCCGTCAAGCTGGCTCTGCTCACCTCCATACGGAGCTTCTGGTTCTCCTCCTCCAGGCACTTGAGTTTCTGCTGCAAGGTGTCGTACTGGAAGTACTGCTGCAGGGACAGCGAGGACTCGTGCCTGCGCAGCCTGGGGACAGCAGGGATGGCACTGAGCACCCGCAGTGCGGGAGTGCGGGCAGGATGGGGCTGCCCACCCAGACCCCTGCCCATTCCCCCAGCTCCCAGGCACCTGCAGCAACCAAGCTCTGTGGGGTTGGACCCACAGCCACCAAGGGAGGGAAGGGAGTGTGGCCAGTGCTGCCCTAGGGATGGTGATGGCTCCTGCCCAACACCTCTGCACAACCCACAGGAATAGTTCTGCCCCAGGTGAGTGGCAGGACAAGGACTCCCACTCACGGTGTGGAGGTGGTGGTGGTGGGCTCACTCTCCTCCGTTGTGGTGGTGTAGAAGTGGAGAAGGTCGTCCCGCATGGAGACCTCATGGCGCAGCTGCGCAATCTGGAGAGACAAGGTGCTTCAGGACACGGCCCAAGGGGACCACAGCTGCCCCCAGGGGGGCATGCAGGGGGCCAAGACCTGTGCCCAGGAACTGTTACCTCCTCTTTGGCCAGTTCCAGCTGCTCCTCCAGCAGCTCATTGCGCTCGGTCAGGCTCCGGTTCTGCTTCAACAGGGACTGCCCAATGCGTGCTGCTAACTCCAGGTCCCGCTCTTTCTGCAAGGGGCAGGTCTGCCTCAGCTGGGATTCATCCCTTCCCCAGTCCCTACCTACCCCTGTGTCGCCAGGGTCCCACCAGCCCTCACACAGGTGGGATCTTCAGCATACCTCATCCAGCAGGTTGGTGACAGCATCGATGTCGTGGTAGGTCTTCGTGATCCTGACCACCCGCTCAGCGCACAGGACTGGGGGAGAGGGCCAGAAGGTGAACCCCCACACTGCTCAGCACTGTCCCCCCAAGGCTGCTCCAGGCTGGTCTCCAAAATGGACCTTTTCTCTGCTGGGCATCACCTCGCGCAGGCAGAGGCGGGCAGGGATCCCCACAGCCGTGACATCACCATGGGAAATGAGGGGCTCACACCCAACCCTGCCTGCACCTTGGGGTGGCAAGAAAAATGCTGGGCCCCCTCGCTGCCCCCATGACCTCAGCACAGGCACAGTGCCAGCCCCACTGCAGGACTCACAGGCAGAAAGGAGGGATGGGGAAGGGCAGCAGCAGAGACAGGATCGGAGGTGACATCTCCAGCAGAAAGCAGGCTGGAGCTCCAGTATAAATAGCTGTGGGTGGCACCGTGCCGAGCCGGGCTCACAGGCGGCGTCCCCTCCAATCTGTCCCTAGCCCCCTCCCCCAGATCCCCCCCGAGAAGCCAGCCCTGCCCTGGTTTCTCTCTGGGGGAGGGGATGCTGCAGCCCGCACCCACCCGATGCCCCTCCAGCTGCACAACACAACGATCCACAAAGCAACAGAGGCAGAGGCAGCTGCGGGCAGGACGCTGCAGGAACGGGCAGCTGCCCACCACGCCAACACCACCGCGTCAGGCCGGGCCCCAGCTACAGCTCTGCCTCCCCCCGCTGCTCTCTGGGCCTCTGGCAGGCAAAGGAGGTGCAAGGATGGAGACGTCGGTCCCCGCGGTACGGATCCTGCCAACTGCGCCCGCAGGAGCTGCCAGGCAGCGCCGGGCACGCACCCAGACGGCGGCGCTGGAGCCGTGCGGTGCGAGGGAGCCGCGAGCAGGCGCAAAGCCCCGAGCCCTGCCCGCACCCCAGAGCCTGCTTACAGCCCGGGACCTGCTGTACCCCGCACCCTGCCCACACCACACAGCACTCACGATGCTCTTTCTGATGCTCTGCTGCCCCGAGGGTGTGTGCCTCAGTTTTCCCTGCAGAGCAGCGCTGGCTGTGCTCAGGGCCCCCCACCCGCGTCCCCAGTCACAGCCACCCCCCCAGTCGTGCAGACGAAGTGGGTTAACGGGGAAGCTCAGCCACACAAATCCCATTAGGCCTCCCCAGCTGGGGTTGTGTAATGGTGAGTGTGTTGTCATGGCAATGCCCCCACTCGCCACCCCGGTCCCGTCCACTCCTCACTGCCCCGGGTGCTCCCCCACACCCCAGAAGGCACGTACCCCAAACACGTCCATGGGAAAAAGAACCAACTCCAGCCTCACCCCCCTCTCTGCACCCCGACAGGACCCGCTCTCCGCGGGGGTCCCCAACTGCACCTCGTCAGGCCCCTGAGCCATTAATTGGAAATAATTAGAGCATGAGCATCGTTACGGTTGGAGCGAGCGGCTGGCCCTGGGAGACGAGCCTACAGCGCTGGCAAACATGTAAACATCCATCTGCGGGCCCGATCCGGCGGTGCGGGAGGGGAGGACCCCATTCCCACGGGGGGAGGGACGCCCTTCCCCACGGGCACACGCAGACCTGGCAGGGCCCCTCGCCCCGTCCCTCCGTCCTCTCCCCACCACTCCCGGTGGGGGGACAGGTTCCCTTAGGGTCGGGGTGATCCTGGGGGTCCCCAAGGGACCGGGCGGCGGCAACCCCGGGCCAGAGAGCGGCGAGGGAGACCGGGGTTGCGGGAACGCACAGGTGGGAAACAGACGGCACCTGCCGAGGGAAGACCCTGCCCTGACCGCTCCGGACCAGCCCCGGCCCCGGCGAGACCCCGGCCCTGACCGCTCCGGACCAGCCCGGGGGAGCCCAGCACTGCTGCAGCCGCATCCCGATCCCCATCCCCGGGGCGGGACCACCCGGGCCGCCCTCACCTTCCTCCAGCTCCCTGGCGATGGGGTCCGCGCCGCCGCCGCGCTCCGCGTTCCCGTTCAACTCATCGTAGGCGGCGGGGCTGCTCCAGATCTCCATCGTGCCGAGCCCACCCAGCTGTGCCCAGCCCAGCCCCGCCGAGCGGAGCCGCTGCGGCCGTTCCCTCCCCTATTTATAGGATCGCCCCGTCCCCGCGCACCTGCCCGGCGCATCCCCCAGCGGCGAGGCCGGGGCTGGGGCTGGGACGGGGGCGGGGTCGGACGGGAGCGGAGCGGGGGCGATGCGGGGATCGGGGGATGCCGGAGGCTGTCCAGGAGTGCCCGTTCCCCCCTCTTTCCCGGGTCGCCCCAGGGACACGGTCCCCATCAGGCACCCTAGGACCAGGCTCCTTATTGGGGCACGCACCAGGACAATTCTGCTCAGCCCAGGGGGGGCTGGTGCAGGTGGGCTCTGTGTCCCACCTCTTCTCCCAACTCACAGCCCGGGGAGTCTGGGCACACGGGCCCCCATGGGTGGTGATGACTGCTGAGGGGACACTGGGGGTCCCTGAGCAGCAGCTCTGCAGGGTTCATGCTATGGGTCTCGCACAGCCAGCGGCTTCTGCCCCTTGGGAAGGACTGGGAGAGGTTTTGGGCCCTTCACACAAAGTCATGACCGTGGAGGGCTGGGGTCCCTGTGAGGGTCAGGGTACATTTTTCTGGCCAGCCCTGCTCTGCCACCCCAGGCCTGGTCCCCCCATCATCACCCACATCATAAACCCTGCACCTGCAGTACCAGTGCTGGGACCTGCCAGGTCCCTGAACAGGGAAAGGGTTTTTCCATCCCACTCCAGTCTTTCCATTCACCACCCCTGGCTCAAAGCATGGGCTGGCATGAGCCTGGTCCCCTCCATGCCCCACTCAGGATGCCCCACACTCCCTGGCTGGGACCCTCTTGTCCCCGCAACCACACTGATGCAGAAGCAGCACAGTAGCAGGAAAACTGAATAAATCATGGTGCTGAATTATGGAGGAGCTGGCAGGCACGTAGCACAAGCCACGTGGGTATGATGCTGGTAATGCCAGCATACTCCGTCCTCATCACCTGCCCCAATGCCCTTCCTTGTTAGCACCCAAATAATCCGTGAATGGGTGCAGCTGAAGCTGCCTCTCACCATCCCACACCTTTGCCTCCTTGACCCCTACCTATTGAGATCCTGACCCCAACCACATCCTGCTGTAACCACCAGCCCCCTCCGGAGTGGGGACTGGAGCAGGTGCCCTCAGTCCCAGCCTCTCCCTCCTCCTGGTACTGGTGCTTCCCCTGGTGAAGTCTGGGATACAGCCAGCACCACCAGCTGGGCACCCACCCTCCAGGGACCCCAAGGACTCAAGCATGCGTCTCAGCATGGACAGGCAGGAGCTGCTTCTTCGTAATCCCCTGCCCCAGGATTTGCTCCTCTGGGCAGGTTCCCTATGCCTGCACAAGCAGATTACAGGGGGCTATTTCTGACGGCAGCTTAAAGGTTTTGGTAAAGGAATGACGCCATGGGCCCCCTCTGCAGCAGCACATGCCAGGGGCACTGGAGGCCTGGGTATCTGTGACCTGCAGGAGTCTGGGACTGAGAACCACTGGCCCCATGGAGCAGGGATAGGGTGCTGGGCTCCTGTGGTGGTGTGTGCTCCCTACCCTATGGCACAGAGACAGGGTTTGGGGCTCAATCCCTTGTACTGTCACTGCAGGGGGCAGTGCTAATGGTGGGGGGCACACCTCACCACCTGCTGAGCAGAGAGGGGAGCAGCCAGAAGGGGAAGGCTGCAAGCACAGGCAGGGCATGCTGAGAATTCACCCCCAGCCCAGCCTGGCGTGAGCAGGTGGGTGGAGGCCTCAGCCCCATCTGTCTCCCACTGCCCCACATCCATCCCCCAGCCCTCTGCTCTGATCCTGCCCCCGTCACACGCATGGCAGAGGCAGAAACAAAGCAGAAATAATCCGTCTGTGCCCCCCGCTGAACCCCAGCCTCACGCCAGGAATGGGCCACGTCACAGTGCCATGGGCATTGCCCCTGCCTGGCCATGGGGGCTGCAGGGGTCTTCCCCTGGGATCCCCACAGCTCTGGGGGCTTTGCTGGCAGCCGGGGCCCCGAGCCCCGCTCCAGGCTGTCATGTCTGAGGGAGCAGCAGCCCTGGGATTCCCTGGCTTTCACCTTCTGCCAACCCAACCAGTGTCCCACCCCTGTGAGCCAGAGCACAGTGCAGAGGAGCAGGGACATGCAGGGGGTCCCGAGAAATGATTCGGGCTCTCTCCCAGCATCTGGCTCGGCTCAGCAGAAGCTGCTCCCAGAATTAGCCCGGGATGTTCTGGGTGAGGAAATCCAGCCCGTCAATCTCATTAGCAGTGATTAGCTCCCAGGCTGTCCTCGCCGTCATGACCCTGCGCAGACGCTGGGCCTGTGCCCACCACCCTCACCAACCCCGCCGCCCTCGCAGCCCACGGGCACTCACGGAAGTACTGCAGGGTCTCCTCTATCTGCTGGGGGGTGAGGGGGGCTATGGGCTGTGGGGGGCCGGGGGGGACTTGCAACCAGTCGCTGTGGTCGTAGCCGAAGATGGTGTCAGCCCGCAGCGTGTAGCGGGGCAGCTGCTCGCCCAGCAGGCTGATGATCTCCACCTCGGGGACATCCTCGCTGCACAGCTCTAGGGACAGAGGGACACGGTGTCAGCCCGGGGTGAGGGGCATATGGGGGGAGTGGGCTGCACGGGGGGTTGTGGCAGGTGGGCACATCCTGCACCCCCCAGCCCACTCTGTCCCCTCCGGATTTGGGACTGGTGCCACCAGCTGGGTCTGTCCCCAGAGCCACTCGTGTGGAGACTGGGGGGTCCCCCGCAGGGTGGCACTCAGGGACCCTTGCCCCAGCTCTGCCCTGCTCCCCCCTCATCGCCGCGCTGTCTGCGGGCAGGGTCCTGCTGCCATCTCCTGGCCACGCTCTGCCCGGCCGAGCGGCGCTGGGGACAGCGGGCGTGGGATGCAGCGTGGGGTGAAGGATGCCGGGACAGTGGTTCATCTCCGGCCACAGAATGGGGACAGGATGAAGGAACAGCCCAAAGCAGACCCAGCTCCTCACCCCGCTCGCCCCGGTTCCCCCAGGCGACCCACTGGCACCCCCGGCTCTACCGACCGGTGATGGTCGCAGCATCACGGTGTGTGCCCGTGTCTGACCCGTGGAACACCGGGTTGGTGTGGGGACACGCAGCGACAGGTGAGTCCGGGCTGGGCTGGAGGTGGCAGGCGGGTGGGCTCTGGCTGGGGAGGGTCTCTCGTGGGACCGGGGTGTCCAGTTTGGCTGGCGTTACGTGGGGGCCTGGCTGCCATGGGGAGAGGCACCGTCCGCCCTGGCTCCCTGGAGCTGCGCTGGCGGGCAGCAGAGTCCCTTCTCCGGCTCTGCCTGGGGGGAAGGAGCTGTTGGGGTGATGCTCTAGGGATCAGGGACACATCCTGAACCCCCATATCCCCCAGCATCCTGCCGTAGGACAAACACCTTCCTGGGAGGCAACATCTGCCAGCCCGGGGGCCGGACGGCATCTCCAGGGCTCAGGTGTCCCTGCTCCCTGCCGTTGGGATAGGGGAGCTGTGGGAACAGACTCCAGCTCAGTTCCGCCCCTGGATATGGGGCAGGTTTAGCAGAGGCAAGGGGTCAGCGTACCTGCTCTGCGGTGGCTGCTACGTGACGCGGGGGGCTCAGCACCAAAGCAGCGCCAGTGCCGGACAGGACAGGACCCTGCCCCGCCCCGGGGATTCCTGCTGGGTCGCTGCCTGTGGAGCGAACAGGGAAGGAGCTGTCGAGCTTCCCGGCAATGGGCAGACACGGGAGTGGTGCCAGCGAGAGCCCTGGGGAGCTCCACCTCGAAGAGCAAAGTCCACCTGTGAACCTCCACCCTGTCTGCACCAGGATGCAGAGCGGGGACCTGCCGTGCAGTGCAGGGCAGGGCTGGGCAGCATCTGCAGCTGCCCCAATCCAACCATAAACACATCATGAGACGGGCCATAAATCCAGCATATCCCTGCTCTCCTGCCACCTCCAGTGGCACTGGCTCGGGCTGCAGCCACTGCTGGCACTGCTGCCCCTCTGCCCTGTGGGGCAGGAACCTCTGCACAAGCCCCCTGCCCCATCTCTACCCCTGCTCCCACCTCTACCACCTCCCCGTGGGGGCTGTGGCACCAGCAGCCCCTCGTTCCTGGCTGCAGGCTCATGCCAGGGCATTGCTGCCCTCTCTCCTGGCACAGTAATGTGTCGCTGCCACATGCACAGCACCCAGACCAGGCCACCCTGCACCCCCCCGGCACACAGGGACGGCGCGAGGCAACATGCAGCTCCCAAAGCACACCCACAGCCTTCCCCAGTCCTCTGCCCCACTGGGGCAGTCCACTGGGTCCGCTAGACCTCGGGGCCCAATCCTGCACCGCGATGCCAGGAGAACAGCTCCCCAGCCCCAAGCCCTCAGACCCTCTTCTCCCCAGAGAGGGACAGGGACCCACCGTGTGTAGGTGCCGTGCTGCCGCTGGCTCCGGGGAGGGAGCCCGGCCGGTGAGTCAGCTCAGCCGGGAGTGCCAGAGCCCTGCGTCTGCTTTTGGCCCAGCTCCTGCACGTACATTCACTCTCCCCGGGGGAACCTTGTTCAGACACGTGCGAGCAGCTCCCATCGCCCGCTGCTCCCATCGCCCCCCGCTCCCATTGACCCCGAACCCCACTGTCCCCCCTCCACCAGCGTTCGGCTGCCGATGACCCGGGGACCTGCCCCACGGGAGCTGGGCGAGAGCAGGACGGTGCTCCCGGCACCGATGGGACAGGGGCCAGGAGGAGCAAGGTCCCGGCTCAGTCCGCCCCGGGTTACCTGTGCAGACTCGCGCCTGCTGCTCCCTGCCCTGCCCTGTGCCGTCCTGCAGCTCCTGCCCGGGCACCTCCCGCGGAGCGGCTGAGCGCCGTGAGAAGGGGAGAGACGAGGCAAATTCTCCGGGAGCTGCGGCAGCCGCCCTCTGTGACACCCCCAGGGGACGGGTGGGGACCGGCTGGGCACGGCCCGGGGCTCGCCCGCGGGAGCTGCCCGGAGATTTGGGGTACCCGAAGGCAGCCTGGGGGAACGCGGGACACCATGAGAGCCGGAGGCAGAGCGCACCCGGTGACAGCGGGCACCGGGTGCGCCCCGGAGGTGGGGCGGGACACCGCGGGAGCCGAGGGCTCGGTGCGCCCGGGAGTGCGGGAGATGCCGGGTTTTTCCCAGGGCAGGGAATCCCCACACACGCTGGGCGCTGCTCCTGGCGCGGCCGTGGCTGCGGAGCCCTCGGATATCGCTCCCGGGCCCTGCCGATAACGAGAGCCGCTCCCCGGCAGGGGCGGAGCGCGGCCGAGGATGCCGGGACCCGCAGTCCGTCCCACCGCTCCCGGAGCCCACCCGGGGATGCCGCTCCCTGAGGACCCCGCAAGCAGCTCCGGTTGCTCTGGTCCCGGTGTGCTCTGGCTCCGCTTCCCCCAACAATCCCGGACGTGTCTGCTGGCAGCTCTGCCGCAGTGGGACTGGGGATACCGGGACGTGCATTCCTGCCCCAACGTGCACGGGGGCCACATCGCTGCCCACGGCTCCAGGATGGCTGCAGGACCCGACCCCTCCTAGGGCAGATGTTCTGGGGCATCTCCAAACCCGCTGGCACTTTGGGGACAGCCAGAGCTGACAGCAGGAACACCCCTGTGACCCGCAGCAGGGCTGACTGCGAGCCATGAGGTGGGGCCCAGGCCCCCATTCCCGGCGCACAGGGCTGGAGCCAAGGCCTGTCACTGATTGTCTCCTGCTCTGGCAGCAGCCACAGCAGGCCCAGGGCTGTCTGGCCCCCAGCCTCATCCCACGAGCCACCCCAGACCCATTGCCCTTGGGAAGTGCTCTGGGTTCTGCTGGGACTGCCCGGAAAGCAGCTGTTGTTTTGCTCATCGCTGGTGCTGGCACGGGCTGCGGCAGGAAGCAGATCCACTTCCCCAAGCACTGGGGTTGGCTGCGGCCACGGCGCTGAGCTCAGGCAGGATGTTCCCCCCAGTCCCACTTCCCAGACCAGCTCCTGCTGCTTTGTCCCCGCTTGCTCCTGTCCCAAGCACAGCACATGAAGCTCGGTGTCCTGCCATGCTCTGTGGCAGCCCGGGCCCATGGCCAGGCAAAGCAGGTGCCAAGCATGGGAATGAGCCCACCAAGAGCCCTCTGCCCCACGGAGGGACTCACCATGGGCCCACAGAGGGCGATGGCTTCGCCTTCCCCTGGCTGCCCCGAGGGACCGTCCCCAGCCGACAGAAGAACAGGCTCAGGGCAGCACGGGGCTGCAGGGGTTATTTTATTCTTTGCTTTGGTCTATACAAAAACAACTTACAGAAATAATAAAATCTTCCATTCCTG
Source organism: Corvus kubaryi (assembly GCF_017639235.1). Lineage (NCBI taxonomy): Eukaryota > Metazoa > Chordata > Aves > Passeriformes > Corvidae > Corvus > Corvus kubaryi. Next base: position 828,351 of record NW_024581094.1, on the reverse strand, counting down.
ACCCACACTCCAGTAACTGTCCATCCCTTTCCAGCTGGAGTGTTAAACCACCATCAGATCTAAAGCCTCTTTAAAAAATGCGTTAGATAAGGGAGGAGGGGATGGAAACACACCACTCACCAAAGAGAAGGGAAACGGGTTAAAATGTGCAACAAAGATCGGTACAAGGACACAGTTCCTAATGCTGGAGTCACTCCTCTATGGGGACTGGCAGGACAGGGACACGAAGTCAGCTCCCAGTGGCTGATGGGAAAGAATTAAACCTCAGACACCCCGAAGGTCCTGGGACACGGACCCTTTGCTTTCAGCAAACTCTGGGTTGGCCTGATTCAGTTGGAGTTTGCGGGAAGCAAAGGGTTTTTTTCATGTCAGATTCCTCTCCTAGAACACTAACACGCAGAACAAATCATGGGGAAGTTAGAAAGCACAAACTTAAAGACGGCAAAAGCCGCTGGCACCATATTAAAAATAAAAAAGAAATATATATTCATAGAAAAGACTATTTTGCCAAAGAAAGATCACTAACGGTGCAGGGTTTGTGTTTTAAAGCTTCAGAAACAGTATCTTGGATGCTGGATGCAGCAGTAGGTGCTCGAAGCAGTCCCAGGAGGAAGGACCTTCTCCACAGACCCACAGCGAAGAAAACAAATCGAAAAATAAAACCTCTTGTGGGAATGGAAAAGTTTTGTCTTCTCAGGCACTTCTGTCTCCCAAGTCCTTCTCGCGAATGCTCAGCTCTGGGGCCACCCTCTTCTGCATGGAGAGAACACCTGCAGTGGCAGAGAACTCCTGTCATCCACCGAGGGGCGATTTGGGAGGAGACCAGAGCCTGAGACCCCCTGAGCCCACAGCTGATGGGGACATTGACCCACGGCAGCGCCAGGGACCCCGTGGCAGCATCAGGGACCCCCCAGCATGCCAGGTGCCATCAGCCAGCCCTGCCTCCCCCAGCCACTCATCCCGCCGCAGGGCTGAGCCCCTGTCCCAGGTGCGCTGGCAGGTACCTGGTGCGGGGCTGCGGGCAGGTTAGGCGAGCATGTGGTCAGCGAAGGGCGCTCGGACGCCGTCGCTGTAGGCATCCATGGGGTAGTCCCCATCCATGTCCATGTGCATGTCGATGGGGTCCAGGGGGATGTCACCCGAGTACATGGGGCGGTAACCAGGGTCCAGCTCTGCAGGGAAGGGATGTGGCAACCTCAGCTTCCACCGGCCAAAGACTTCTCCAGATCTCAGCCACCTCCTCGCCCCCACCCCACCGCCCGGGGCAGCATGTGACAAGTGGTGCTGCAAAAGGGACCCCCCACTCCCTGGCCCAAGGGCACCAGCCGTGTGTGTGTGCTCCCTGGGAGCTGAGCATCCCACCGTGTACCCCCCATCCCCAGCAGACTGGGCTGGCACTTGACTGGCAGCCACCTGAAAGAGGTTCTAAAACCAGCCTGCCTTGGTGACATGAGGCAACTGCCCCCCCAAAACCCAGCCCACAGGGAACCTGCAAGCCATACTCACCATCTGAGTAGGGCTCGTTGATGGGGATCATGCTCTGAGCCTATGGAAGAAGGTGGCACAATTGAAGGGATTCATGCTCACGATGCTCAGGGGCCATGTGGTGGCAAGCCCTGTCCCAGTGGGTGCCATGACCCAGGAGCTGAGGCCACAGCCCACCCACCTCCCGCCTCCCACTGTTTGACTGTCACTACTGCCTGAGCTCTGGCTGGAGGTGCTGGCAGCAGCTTTTGGAAGCAGAACGGGGCCATCCCCTGAGGCCCTGGCTTCCCCAGAGAAAAGATCTTGCTGGGATGCTCACCGCTTCCCAGGCTGCTGGGTCATGCTTGAAGAGGGAGTTGGTGAGCTCCACGGAGACACGCTTCCTGTAGTCAGGATTCTTGTCCTCCGAGATGCGGAAGAGCACAGCGGCCGCATAGGTGGCTGTAGGGATTGGCAGCAGCCTCAGCTCCTGCTGCCAATCCCTACAGCCCAGAGTCCCAGAAACCCCAGCTGGGATGGTGCCAGGAGAGCCCCTGGCACAGCCCCTGGCATGGCAGCACTCACCTGTGCCCTCATTCCGGGAGTGCAGCAGCTCCATCAGAGGAGCCGAGGCCCCCTCGGCATCGATGGCATCTGCTGCCTCCTTGTCCTGGGCCAGCTCGCACAGCACGCCGGCTGCCACGCGCTGGATGTTCTCCACCGGCGAGTACAGGAGCTGTCAGGAGAGATCAGCGGCCGTGTGAAGCAGCCAGCAAGGAGCCCTTGTGCTCTGGGCACGTTCTGATCCATGGGGCCATCAGCCCAGGGCTGCAGCTCCCTGTGCAGGCTGGGCAGGAGGTGGCCCAGTGCAGCCCCCGTGTCCCCACAGGCCTGACCTGCACGAAGAGAGGGATGGTGTTGAGGCGGAAGATCTCCATGCGGTTCATGGGGTCCCGGGCCAGGATGTGCAGTGCCCCTGTGCAACCCTCCACGATCTCTTCCATCTTCACTCCATCCTGCCAGGGAACAAGAGCTTAGCCAGGGCCCCCACATGCCGGGGCACAGCCACCTGAAGTGTGGGCACAGGGTACCCCCGGGGACAGGCTGGGTTTTGGGGTGCCAGGCTGTGCTGGGAGCAGGGCAGGGGGGTGGGGACTCACCGTATAAGGCTGTTGTGTGCCGGCAGCCACGTGTCGCTGGGCGTCCTGGTGAGCCTTGACCAGCAGCTGGACCAGGCGGGGGATGACAGCGGCCTCCTGCAGCGGGGCATGGTTGGCCGGACACAGGGCCAGGTTGCGGATCAGGCCTATGGTAGCCTGGAGGAGAGGAGGAGGGAGGAGAGATTTGTCTCAGCTGTGGATCAGAACAGCATGTGTTCCCCAAGACACCCACTGGCTGGACCCCTCCCCATCTGTCCCACCCCATCCCCTCTGTGGTGCAGGCTGACTCAGCTGCGCCCAGCACTGGATCCATCCCCTCCACAGGCTGAGCATTGATTCCAACGAGCACCGGGCACGAGCCACTTCCATCATCAGCCGCTGTCAGGGACATGACCCAACAGGAGCAGCCACCATCACTCCATGCACGGCACCAGCTGCTGACCCCCTCAGCAGCCCATCCCACCACGGAACAGCAGCCGGGGGCTCGCTCCAGCCCAGGCACCGGCCTCATCCTGCCCCCAACCTCCCTCTGGCCCCTTACCTTAACCAGCGGCCACTGGTTGGGCTGGTTGAGGAGCTTGACAATGGCAGGGATGCCGTAGTTGAGCCGCACCGAGTTCTGCGCCATCTCGGCCTCGGGGTGCCGGCTGGTGAGGTGCCGCAGGGCGCAGACGGCCGGCTCGGTGATGTCCTCCTTGTCACCTGCCCGCAGAATGGTGTGGATCAGGGCCTCCACCCCGTTTGACTGTGTCACCAGTGTCTTGTTCTTGCTGTTGTTGCAGGTCAGGTTGGAGAGGGTGCCAGTGGCACAGGTCAGCACATTCACATCATCAGAGCTCAGCTGGTTCACCAGGATCTTGAGAACGCCATCCAGGCCCTCCTGCAGGAATGGGGACGGGAGGTGAGAGCAGCACACACAGCCAGACCCAAGCTGCAGCCCCGCATCTGGCCCCACGTGCCCCCAGCAGGCAGCAATGGGCGGTGTTCCTGACTCCCACACAGCTCCTTTTCCATCCCCCCACGGCTCCTTTTCCATCTCCCACAGCTGGAGCTGCTCCTTCACGGTGAGCCCCAGCCACTCTGACGTGCAGTTTCACTCAGAGTTTAATGTCTCCAGCAGCTTTTCCCTGCTGGAATCACACTTCCCATGCCCCCGCCAGCACTCCCCACATGGTGACAGAGTGACCCCAGTCCTGGCCACGCTGGCCAGCAGCCAACAGAGGGACAGGAAGGAGTTAAAGCACCACGACCACGTCCTCCTTCAACCCTTCAGTCATCAGAGCCAGGGATGGTTCTATGACAGCCAAAATAGTTTCCAGGCTGCATCAGAGCTAATCCACATGGAGCGGCCCCAGCAGATGGGAAAACTCATCAGGAGGCAGCAAAGGGCTGGAAGAGCAGACCCAGAGCAGGGCTGGGGTCACCTCTGCACTGGCTGCAGGGCACAACAGTCTTGGCAGCTGCTCTGCTGGCAGCTCCCACAGGAGCCGGGCAGGCGGCCAGCCCAGGCCAGGCTGACAGGGCTCCCGAGCCAGAGCAAACTCCGGTGACACCCGCTGAGTGACCGCGGTGGCCTCGGCCCCACACTGGGGACACGCAGGAGTGCTGGCAGCCAGCTGGCATTGGCAGGGCCACGGGCAGTGAGCAGCCCACCGTGAGGCAGGGCAAGCCCTGCTGCAGGGTAACTTGGGCACAGCGGGGCATCCCCTCACCCCGCCAGGCACACGTGCTGCTGCAGCTCATGGAACGGGGAACACACAGCTTTGGACTCAGCCTGGCATGAGCAGCCCAGCACCCGGCACGGCCACGGCTCCGAAATGCGGCGCTGAAGCACAGCCAGGGGTCCCGCAGACTCACCTGTTTGGTTGCCACGTCAGAAAGGTTCCGCAGGGTCCACAGGCAGTTCTGGACCAGCCTGGGGCTGGAGCTGGTCAGGTGCTTGCCCAATGCCTGCATGCCACCTGCAGGGAAGGGGACAGCCCTGTGAGCACCCTCAGCCATACCAGCAGGAGGACGAGTGAGCGGCAGCAGGGCTGCATGGGCTGGGCATTGGCCAATGCTCCTGTACATGGAGCAGTCTCATGGCTTGGCAGAGGCCAAACGTGGTGTGTGAAGAGCTCTCGGACAGCCAGGATGGATCCTGCCCACACACAGTGCCAGGAACATGCCTCAGTAGCCTTCACAGCAGGAATCCAGGCCAGCACAGGTGGCTTCACCCGGCTGTGCCAGACATCTGCCCATCCCCCAGACACACAGCAGGATACATCCTCAGCCGCATCACCCTGACACCACCATCCATCCTCCTGCAGCTCTGCCCCAGCCTCTCTTACCAGCCTCAACGATGGCAGGTTTGTTGCTGGGACACACCGACAGCACCTTGAGCACGCGGCTTGTGGTCCAGAGCAGCTTCTCATAGTTGTAGCTGCGCATGATCTGCACCAGGGCCTGGGGTCCTCCGTTGGCCAAAATAATCAGCTGCAAGACAGAATCCCAGAACAGTTTGGGTTGGAAGGGACCTTAAAAAGACCACCAAGTTCCACCCTCCACCACAGACAGCAACACATTCCACTAGATGAGGTTCCTCCAAGCCCCGTCCAACCTGACCTTTAACGCTTCCAGGGATGGGGCACTGAGAATGGAGGGTTGGGGTGTGGCAGCCCTGGGCTGCTGGGACTCCCTCTCCGGATTCCCCAGCTCATGCCAGGACACAAGCCAGGCAGGAGCTCCACCCCCTTGGCACGCAGGAATGCTCCGGTCACCTCGCCAGGGACACACGAGATGGTGGGGTCTCCACCGCTGCCTCCTGCACATCTGTGAGGTGCAAAGCTGGGCAACCACCCCCCTGCTGCCCTCCCCATGCCGCAGTCAGTCTGGGATCCCCATCCCACCTTGCTCTCCTGGTTCCCGTAGGCCAGCAGCTGGAGGCAGTCAGTGGTGATAGCCAGGAACTTGGGGTTGTTCTTGTTCAGCAGGGGAACCATCTTCTGCAGTCCGTCGGCCAAACGCACGGCCATCTTGGCCCCCTCCTGGTACAGCAGCAGGTTGTGCAGGGTGGTGATGGCGTAGAAGAGAACCGACTCGACGGGCGAGCTGCGGGCGGGCAGCACAAACCACATTAGCGCAGGAGCTACACCAAACTCACCAGGCTGCAGTAGAGCTCCCAGGGCTGCCCCCGAGCCCAGCATCCACCAACACCCTTCAGCAAGGCCCCATGCAAGCCCACCGTGCTGCATGGCCCCAGGGAAGGGACACGTCAGAGCCTGAGCCCCATCTCTGTGGTCAGGGCAGGGGGGGATGTAGCTGCTCCCCTCCTCCTGCCCCCATGCAGGCTCCTTACGCAGCAAACCCTAGGGGTTTTCACAGGCTCACAGTCTCCCACTCCCTTGTTTTGGTGAGCAGGAGGACCCATGCTGAGGGCAGCATGAGCCCTCCCTTCCTCTGCTCCCAGCCCAGGAGGGGCTGCCAGGCTCTGCCATCCCCCCTGGAGTCCCCACCACCACTGTGTACCTCAGCATCCTGACGAGGGCCGGGATGCCACCAGACTTAAAGATGGAGAGCAGGCCCTCGCGGTGGTGCGAGAGGTTGTGCAGGATGCTGGTGGTGCAGCGGGCGGTGTCCAGGTCGCTGGTGCTCTGCATGGTGCGGACCACGGCCGCCACGATCTGCGGCGACTGCATCAGCGCGCGGCGCGACGCCTCCTTCTTGGAGAGCTGGTTGACGATCATGGCTGCCTTGCTGACAACCACCTGGAGGGAGAGGAGCCAGTGTGTGGGAAGAGGTCCCACAGCAAGGACAGGCTGCAAGGTGACATGGGTGGGCAGAGGTGGGCTCAGTCCTGGTGCAGGGCGGAGGCAACCAGGAGTTTGGCCAAGAGGAAGGAGATAGACATGGCCACAGAGCCTGACAGGGATGGGAGCCCCTCTGTGCAGCAGCTGAAAGCCCAGAGACACCTACAGCAAACGTAGTTCCTTACCGGGTCCTCATCGTTGAGCAGCTTGGTGAGCTCCGGGATGGCACGTGTGGCCAGCTCAGCATCATCCTGGTAGTTGATGAGGTGCACAATGGCTGACTTCAGCATCTGGGAGGGCTCTGCCAGGCGCTGCACATTGGTCTGCTGCCCCTCCAGCTGGGTGGTGATGAGAAGCGAGCGGTCCTCCACTGTCTCGGGGTACATGGCAGCCCGGACACGCTGGGCACGGGTCATGGCCAGCTGAGCCTCCATGTCCGCTGCAGGGGTGGACAGGGAGGCAGCGTTAGGCTCTCTCCAAGCAGCGCTCCCAGCCCTGCTTCCCAATCCCAACTAGATGAGCAAGAGCTTAGCGCAGTAACACTGGCCACGTCAGCAGTCCCAGCACGCTCTGCACAGAGCTGGAGCTTCAAAGCGTAAACAGATACGGCAGCACAGAGATAAGACAACACTCAATTAGGCAGCATGATGAGGCAGTTGTCACACAAGGCCCATTAATTAAAAAATTAAGGATATTTGCAACTTGGGACCAGCTGGCACTGGAAAAAAGGAGAACACTGAGGCCTTCCCCATCGAGGACGCTGAGGTGTGATACTGCAGTAGCCACCCATGGTCCCCACCTCTGCAGCAAAGGGACTGCACAGGGTCCTGTGGGGGACTCTGATCCCCGCGGGAGCTGGCAAATAAACCTTCCAGGGCCTATTGCTGACAGGGAACTTCACAGGCAAGCAGAACAAACCAGCCCCCTTTGAGGGGATAAAGCTGGGGGAAGCATCTCCTTCGCTGCAGGCTGCGGCTCCGTGTCGTCCTTGCCTCAGCGGGAGAAGCCGTGGCAGTGGAGCGGTGTTACGGCACACACTGGCAGCTCTGTCAGCCACACTGGGACAGGCTTCCCAGCAGGCAGACAGGCAGTAGAGCAGGTGGCAGATCTGTGGGCCGGGATCAGCTGTTCCCATCTCAAGCCAACCCGCTGGCGCGCTCGGATGTGTGCGCAGCTCAGCGCCAGCGCAGGCTGGCTGCACCACCCCCGCGCGAGAGCCTCTCGGCGCTGGGAAGGAGGACAGGAGGGAGCGTATTTTAGGCAGCAACAACTCCCAGGGTGTGGAAGCCAGCGTGGAAGAGTGCCCAGAAGCAGCATGGCTACGGGGGAGGAAGAGGAAGGCAGGAGCTGAGCAGCTGAGCCCGCGGATGTGCTGGGCCCCACAGCCCCTTACCTTGTGCTTGGCTCTGGCCCTGGTTCCCTCCTTGGCAGTAACTCGTGGTGGTCGTCTTCTTGATGGTGTACTGCTTCCCATACACCTCGTCATCGTCCCCGAGGCACTTGCTGCTGACAGAGGGCACCTGCGTATTGACGCCGGAGTGGATTCCGGAGTCGTAGGTGTAGGTCTGCTGCCACTCCGTCACCTTGATCGGCTGCTCCATCATGTTCATCACCTCCATGGCTGCTCTGCGGGGTGGAGAGGGGAGAGTTTACATCTCCAGGAGAGCCCAGGTTACCACAGGACCCTCTTGCCCCTCTCCTGCCCCTGAGTGGCACGGCAGCCCCCAGTGCAGCAGCTGGCCCCTGTGCAGCCCACGAGCAGATGGAGCCGATCCCTATCTGCCCTCCTCCCCCACAGGAGATGAAAGGCGGCACCGGGATGACGAACCCAAAGCTCAGCACTTTGTTGCTCGTGTTCAGACATGAACCGTGGCTGCATCTCACAGCGCTGTGTCTCACAACACCGTGTCTCACCACTGCCACGGCCAAGGTGTGGGCAGGCTCTGCCTGGCACAGTGGGACACCACAAGCTCCAGGGTCCCCTGGCTGCCCATGAGCTTTTTTAAGACCCCTTTCCAGAGACAGGACCTGCAAAGAGCCGGAGACACGCCAGGAGCTCCAAGCTCCATATGGCTGGAGCTCCAAGCATAAAATGAACTTTTTTAGAAGCTTCCTGGGACACTCCTAAAGCACCTAAAATAAGCAGGCAAAGCCACTGGCTCAGCTATCCCATGGGTGCTCAGCACCACAGGCGCCCACGGTGTGGTCTGGCGCTGGGCACTCCCCACTCAGCACTGGGACAGGGCAGCCCGGCACATCCCAACACTCAGGACAAACCAGCCAAGGTTGCTGCGAGCAGGGCTGGGCTTTCCTTGTCTTTAATTTGGGGATACAAGGGGAGGGAGGATGGCTCACGGATTAATGCCTGAGCTCACTCAGGGCTGTGAGTCACCAGCCCTGCATCCAGGCCTCCGGCACGGCCTGGGGGGATGGAGGCAGGCAGGGAGGGAGGGTCAGAGGCAGGCAGGGAGGGAGGGATGGAGACAGCACCCGCCCAGCCCTCCGCTGACGCATCACCCAGGCACCCGCCAGAATTCCTATCCCTTCCCGGCCGCGCAGGAGTGGAATGAGTCAGAGTTTCAGAGGCGATAAGCAGCGAAGGGAGCAGCTGCCGCCCGGCATACCTGGGCGCAGCAGCACCCACTTCCAAACAGCCTAATTACCACCTGCACCGGCCCCGATTCCTGCGCCGGGCTGGACCGGGGCGGCCGCGCGCCCCTGGCTCCGCTCCAGCCGCGGGCACAGCACGGAACCCGCAGGGACCAGCCGGGCTGGGGCGGCAGCCTCGGGCCCCAGCACCCTCCTGGGGGAGCGAGGAGACGGAGCTGAGCCCCCCGCCAGGCCGGCGGCTGAGTCAGGGCGTCGGGTGGTGGCCGAGGACGCGGCTCCGTGGGGCGTCCCGGCGGGGCACGGCGCGCACGGGCTTGGCACGGCTCGTCCCACCGCTGCCGGCTGTTCCCAAGGAGCGGCTGAGCCCTCGGCAGCTGCACAGGCCGGCGCTCGCAGGGAGGAATCCCAAGCCCTCATTCGCGGGGGCAGCGGCCAGATGGGAATCAGGAGCCCCGCCACGCTCGTCCCCCCCGGCTGGGTGCATCCTGCAACCCCCCGCGTCCAGCCCCAGCCGCCTTCCCGGAGCCGCGGCAGGGCGCTGCTCCTGCCAATCCGATATTTTTTGAGCTGTCAAGCAGCACTGGCAGACTCAGAGCAGCTATAATGGGCTGTGCATAATGCACGGTGGTCAGGCGATGGAGGGACCCGCTAATGGAGGGCGGTGGAGGCAGGGCCTTCCCGCGGCGGGTGGGAGCTGGGACAGGATCAGTGGGGCAGGACAGCGTGTGACACATGGTGCCAGGGGCGAGAGGAGAGGCAACTCTGCTCCCCACCCCGCGTCGAAGCAGGGATGGGCCGGGAGAGCCCCAGTGCCGAGCTGGGAGTGCCGCGGTGCTGCACACCCGCACTTGTGTGCTGCTGCATTGGTATTTGGGAGGGCAAGTCCTTCAGCTGGCTCATCCCGGCCATGGTTGGCAGAGTCTCCAAATTGTGTCGGGAAGCTCAAAGAGAAGCAATAGTCATGCCTTATGAAGTGTGGAAGCGGTAGGCAGGAGAGGGCTCTGTGGCACTGACAGGGCACGTCACCACGGTGCAGGAGCTGGGTGAGCCGGCACCCATCCCACATGCAGAGCCCCAGCAACAGGGCCCCAACACTCCAGGCAAACACTGGAAAGCTGACCTGGACAAGGTGGGCAGGAGGAGAGAAAAGATCACACGACCAGAGCCAGGGCAGGGACCCCGGGCAGCAGCAAGACAGATCTGGCAGGGGCTGATGCTGCTGCACCACTGCTCAGCAGTGACATCCACTCCAAAATTTACAGGCATCAGACAGGCACTTAATTTTCCAAACCTCCAGCAGCTGGGCTCAGACACCATACAGAGCCTTGCATTATGCATGAGCCACCCCTTCCGTCTGCACCGCGGCACCCAGGGACATCAAAAGCCAGCACAGCTCCTCGAGCTCAGACATGAGCTCTGGTGATCGGCCCCAGACAAGCTCCAAGCAGGAGAGCGGGACCAGGAGCCACGGGCACTTCATTAAACACAGCATTTGTCCTTCCCCTGAGCATCCCCCTAACAGCGTTTGCTCATCACCACAGGGACCAGAGAGGCCAACAGCACCCGAGCTGACAGGGCCAGCGGAGCAAATGTCAGACACTCCTATGGTGAGCAGTGACATTTTCTGAACCCTGTGACAAGCGTGCCCTGCTCATCACCCAGTGAGGGCCAGACACTGACACAAGCTTCTCCCCCATCCTCCACAGCCTGGCTCTGTCCTCAGATGTCCTCTCTCCTCCTCAGCAGACTCAGTGACAGCGGCACCAGCAAGATGGTTATACCTGACTTCACCTTATCAGGACCCATTCCCTGGCAATGCTTCTAGGGAAGTGCTGTAGCTGGGCAGGACCCTCACGCAGGAGGGAGAAGCAAGGAGTTATTTCAGGCACACGTGAAAATACCCACACTGGAGGGTCAGCCATGAAGCAGGGGGCATGTCTGGGTGGGCTCCAGCCCTCCCACATCAGGCCTGTGGGCAGGACAATTGCTGCTGAGCCCAGCCCTTATCTCCCCCCCCCCAGGCTGGCAAAGCAGGAAGGGGAGAACAGTGAGGGCAGAACAGTGCCACCAGACCTCACCTGAGCCCCACTCCACACAAACCTGGACCCCAGGGAAACATGACTCGCTCCTGGGAACAGTGAGAAAATCCCCCAGGAAACAGTGGGGCAGATGTGGGGGACCCCTCAGAGGGGACAACAGGTTTGGGGAGAATCTCCAGCCTGCTCCCACCCTATCTTAGGGAAGGGGCCAAGACACCTGGGAGGCTTCAGCCATGGGATGCAGGACAGGCAGGGGCTTCAGTCATTCAAGCAGGGCACTGCCAGGAAAAGGTTAATCCCTCTCCCACCACTTCCCGCAGCCAGGAAGGCAGAGGAAGCTCCCGCGGCTGTCGGGCACCGGCCAGCGGCTCATCCGCCCCCAGAGCCATTTGATCGGCGTCCAAGCAGCACCGGCCCCCCGGGACACCATCTGCGGAGGAAGTCTCTGGCAAACATGCAGCCCCAGGCCTGCCTAGCCCTTCTCACCAGCTGCTGTGAAGCCTTCAGCCTCACCAGGCAGGACACAGCCGGCAGACAGGGCTGAGCTGCCCAGAACAGCAGCAGGAAAGCCACGAGCACTGCTTCATGCAGAAATATCTACTGCCCAGGGGCTTCTCAGGGAGCAGCAGTCCCTGGGGCGAGCAGCTGTGATCCCCAGTGTGGGGTCACTCCAAAGGGAGCAGGTGGGGGGCACAGGGCACCCTCACAAGCCCCAGGCAGGGGCTGTGCAGGACCAGGCACTGGGTCCCAGGGTCAGTGGGTGTGAGGGGCAACCTGAGCTCATCACGTGCAAGTGTGGGTGCCAGCAGGGGCCTGCTGGAGCCCCCCCAGAGCCCCATCCTCACTCACACCCTCCAGGAGCAAAGTGCAACACTACTGGGGGGGCCCCTCATGCAGCCGCAGCATGTGAGGGGCTGAGCTCGGTGGTGGGAGCGTGCGAGTGGCTGCAATTACAGTCACTGAGGTTTTTAAGGAAAGGGAAGAGGCAGTTAAGGCAATTCAATAAATGAAGCACAAGAAAAGACTCTATTTTAGAAGCACTTACGCTACACACAAGCCATCTCCGGTCCCCCCTTCCTGGAGCAGCCGGGGATTAGCAACTGCCCGCTCAGACAGCCCTGGCCTCGGCAGCCACAGCAGAATCTTCCCACAGACAAGGGCACGCAGAGCCTGATGCACTCTGAAGAGATGCACCTTGAAGTCCCCCAACACCCACAACCCCTGGCCAAAGCTGCTCTGAAGCGACACCAAAGGCTGACGAAGCTGGGGCAGCCGCTAACGAAGCCCCTGCAGACGCTGTACAAAAGCTTCAGTGGTTTTGAAGAGGATCCTCAGGAACACACAGCAGGAGCAGACAGAGAAAGGAGCTTGTCAAGACCTCACCCGCATCAATGGGAAGCATTCGAGTCAGATCCCGGCACCAGGAGCCCTTTCAATGGGGCTTTACAAGGAAGATGAGTGGAAGAATTCAAAGGAGAACGAGAGCAGCTTGAAGTTTAATGAGGAGGAGACAGCAGTGGGGGATCAGCCTCTCGTTAGAGCAGGCAAAACCACTGGCCTGGCCTTGCACACAAAGGAGCCCATGGCCTTTGTGCATGGATGTTCCCAGGTCCAGAATGTCTCCTCGCTGCCCCATCAGCTCTGACAACTTCGGGGCACTTCACAAGGGCAGTGGGGTGCGGGAGCTTCAGATCCAGGCTCCTTCACTGGAGGGGGCTCTAAAACCTTTTTTATATTTCATCTACCATGGTGTTGTTACATCTGAGCTGCTGAATGTCCCATGCAAAGTCCCAGCTCCTGTTACTGGGGGTGCTGCACACCCTGACCAGGCTCTGGCAGCAGAGCAGCCCCAGAAGGCGGCAACTCTGCCACGACCTGCTGCGCTCAGCTGATGCTCTCCATCAACCCAGAGCATGTCCCCAAAATGCCTCGCCCGCACCTGAATTAACAGCTCCTGACAGCTCCAGCACACGCCAGGCCCAGGCTGTGATGTTTTGGCACGTCACATCATAAAAAGACACAGTATTATCCATCAAGTGCTCTCCCACTGCAAGCGCACGCACAGCACTGGGCATGACACCCACCCCCGCTCCTGTGCAAGGGGCAGTGCCCACAGCAGGACCCTCAGCCCAGGGAAGGTTTTCCCAGGGACACTCACCTGCCAAAGACCCATTGTGGGGTCTCTGGCAGCGCATCCCCCTCCCCACATCCCCAGTTGCTGGCACAGACATCTCCAAGCTGCAGAGGCACCAGGAGCAGGATGACCCACACGGGTTCATCCCTTCCTCAGTTAGAGTTTGCCGATTTCATTAGAATCATGTCAGGGAAAGATGGGAATTTGCAACTTGTCCATGGAAAGGCGAACTGGCATGGTGAGATTAATCACAATTACTCCATCTGGATAAAAAAATCAAAATCATTATTTTGTTTCAATGAGCACAAAGAACAAGTTGTTCTTTAAGAACACTATAATTGCAGGCTCTGGACCTTGCAGGCTGTTCCCAGCTCCAGCCACGGCATCCAGGACACAGGGTTTGCCACCTGGCCCTGCCAGAGGAGCCAGGACAGTGGGGAGGGGCACAGAGGTGCTGAGCCCCGGCTTAATTTCTCCATCCGGTTGCATTACAGCTGCAAAGTTCAGACGCTTCACAAGAAATTATCACCAACAGCCGTCAGCACCCGGCCTGTCGGAGCAAGTTAATGATTTGTCACCAGGGCTCTGCCCGCGCGTCACCACGATTACGGCAGGCTCTGCCAGCAGCCAAAGGTCTCTCCCCCCCGCGCGGATGCACACGCGTTTTGTCCAGCCACCCACCCCCAAAAGCCACACGGGACCCCAGTGCATCCACCCCACAGGTTCTGTGCCCCTCGACAGCACCGGGGCAGCCCCCCTGGAGGGTACTGCCACCGCCACCCCCTCCCAGTCTGATCAGCCAAGCGTGGGATATTGGGAAAACACCGAGCATTCCTCCGCCACCAGCCCCGGGTCTGGGAAGGAGGCCGAGGACTCGCTGGGAACAGACAGCACAGATGTCACGGGCTGCCCGACAAGCCCCGGCAGCCGCGGCACAGGGCTCCTGCCCTGTTTCCAAAGCGATTCCGGAGCCGAGAGTCCAAGGCGTGCCAGGATGCCTCCAGGCCCGCCAGCAGCCGCAGCAGAACCCATCGAGGCTGGTGTATTTAGAAGGGTATTTCAAATCTCTGCTTAAATAGAAACATCTTCACCTCCCCCCCCGAAGCGATCGACGAGCCGGGTGTGGCTGCAAAGCCAGCCCTGTTTAAGCACAGACCTGGTGCTCAGGTCAAGTTTTAAGCTTTTTTGGAGAGGCTGCACCTTCCCACCGCCTTGCCCACCACTTCATCAAATAGTGTCCATGAGCAAAGAGGGGTAAAACCAGCCCTCCCAGAGAAGAGAATGCGATTCAAGGCACCAGCGCAGCCCTGGTGTCCTCCCGAGCTGCCATCCCCAGCTGTTTCCATTCACACAGACCCACTTGGGACACCCCACAGGACTGAGAGTGACCACCTACCCCCAGCTCTGAGTGATGCTGGGTGCCCACACACCCTGTCTAGATGGGGAAGCATCATCTGAATTCCGAGGTAGGCTTTTACTACTGTAATAGATACTACATTTCTTTTTAACTTCTGTTAATTAGAAACCAGTCTAATTTAAACCTTCAAAACCAGCACAAGCGTCGGTACAGATGCTGCAATTAAAGTTCTGCAAGTTCTCTACGCAGAGGCTCTGCTCCCCCAGCCTGCAGAGCGGGGCCAAGGGCAGCTTCGCTCCCAGGCTCTGCCATCTGCGAGCGGCAGCGCGCCCGGCAAAAGCGCCGTCTTAAATCCCGGAGATCTGGAAGTGTGATAAAAAGCCAAATCCCATCAAGCGCTCCCACACCAAACCACAGTCTTGAAGGGAAACCGTCCTCCCGGGAACGAGCTGAGCTGCAGGAGCCGTGCAGCTGTACCGCAGTGCCTGCCCGGCTGCGAGGGCTGAGTAAGGGTTTCAGGTGGGGGAAACAAAGGGGTGAGTTAATGGGATTAGGGCAGCAGCGAATGAGACACTGAAATGCGGCACCGGGACCACAGGGGACATTCCCCAAGGTCCCCGGCTGCAGCCCGGCCACGACTCACCCGCGCTGCCGCGGAGGCTCCAGGCACGCTGCACAAACTACTCGCACACCCAGCCCCAGGAGACCCCTCCCAGCAGCCCGGCTCGCTCCCCCCCCCCACCCCCGGGGATGAACGCGCTTCCTGGAGCCGGCAAGGACACGGCACATCGCCCAGACAATAGAATGTAACGCCATTGTCTGAGGGAGGGCCCCGCGCGGCCGCCCCACCTTCCCCAAGCGCCCTGAGCTCTGGGGACCCACGGCTGTCCCTGCTCCCGCACAGCAGCCACGGTGCTAGGAGGGAGCAGCCACCGCGGCCAGGAGCTCTGTGCCTCCCCGTCCTGATGGCCAACTTGTTTAAGCCAAATTAGCAGTAAAATGTGTTTTTCATGACACTTCAAGGAAATCCTCCAAAACAATGAGCGATCACAGGCTTCAGATGTGCAAACACAGTTCCAGTGGGTGCCCTGCACCCTTCCAGCCAGCTCCGACACCGACAAGGACACAGAAATGGACCCCTATAATTTTCCCATCGCCGTTTCCGGCTGGGCCGGACACTCCGAGAGCGGAGCCTGGAGCAGCCCCCGCGGACACTGCACCTGCCCTGGATGCGGCGACAGCCCGGAGCAAACGCCCCCGGCACCGCTCCAGCCCCATCCCCGCGGCAGCTGGCAGCGAGACGCTGCGCCCCCGGCTCCCCACCAGCCGATGGCAGACGGACACCAGACCCGCGAGCGTCGGGGCTGGCACCAGTGCCAAAACCAGCACGACGTGGGCTGGAGCAGGAGGTGAAGCAACCGAGGGGGCTGTGACACGGGGCGTCCCCAGCCCCCACCACCCTTCTGGTATGGGGAAGCTGAAAGGGAACATCAAACCAGACATGGGACTCACCCAGGCACTCCAACAGCGTTACGGGGAAGCCGGGGGTGCGAGGACTTACAGCCTGGCTGGAGAGGGTGCAGGCTGACGCCTTCACACCCGTGCAGGCACGACGGTGGCGCAGGTCACCCTGTCCCGTCCCCAGCAGCAGGCGTGCCCCCCTGAGCGTTCACGCTCCTCTCCCAGCACACGTCTCCCCTCGTTGCCCGTATGACAGCCCACGTTTGCCTTCTCCGGGCAACTCCCAGCAACATTTCAGCATTATCCTTTCATCTGTGCTGTAAACCTGATTAATTAAGCTAATCACTCAGCGAACGCAATTAGAGCGCTCTCTCCTCTCTAAACATCAGACGAACACCCAAGTTTCGCTCCCCCCGCCGTTTCCCGGTGCGGATATCCGCTGTCAGGGGCTCAGCTGGGACCCCCCGTCCACAATGTGCCCAGCACCCCTAACCCGCGGGGGGCTGTCTGGGTGATGTCAGGTCACCCGCATCCCCCTCTGCCCTCTCAGCCCCCAGATCCCACATGCCCGGCGGTAGGCGAAGGGTAGCCCCGGCCCCGCGGGTAGGGACGGCGACGCCGAGGCGTTCCGCGGTGGCCTCGAGAACAGCACGCAGTGTCCCCAGGTGTGACTCTGGGCACGGAGCAGCCCAGTTTGCGTAAGAGCCCCGCAGCACCGGGCGAGCGCCGTGCCAGGGCCTCGCCCGCCCAGAGGCAGCTCCGGGCGGGGCCGGGGATGGGGACAGAGTCGCCACCTCGCACCGGAGCGCGGAGCCGCGACTCCTAAACTGGCTCCCGCGGCACTGGGAAGGGGTTGGGACAGCCCAGGGCAGCCCGGCCGCCCACGGGAGCCCCGGGGACCCGCCCAACTGGCCCCGCGCGGGACCGGCCGAGCTCACGGGCAGCCCTGCCCCAGACGGCGGCAGCGGAGCCGAGCCGGGACGCACGGTACTGCGCGGTCCAGACACTCGGGTCCTCCCCGCCCCGGGCGCGGCCGCTCCCCAGCCCCGCACGGCACAACCCGCACGGCGCCGGTGCACCTCAGCCCGGAACGACCGACGGCCACAGCCCTGGCCCCGTTCCGGCCGCCCCAACTCCGCTCACCGAACCGCTCCCCGCCGCGATCTCCGCCAGCCCGGTCCTCCGGACCCGTCCCCGCTCACCAGAGCGATCCCTGCCCGGTTCCGCTGGCCTATCGCCGCTCACCGTCGCCTCCCCACGCCCGATGCTCGCTGACTCGGCTCCAGTCACCGTCGCTCCCCGTGCCCGGTGCCCCGCCCCGCTCACCGTCGCTCCCCATGCCCGGTGCGCCAGCCCCGCTCACCGTCGCTCCCCGTGCCCGGTGCGCCGGCCCCCTCCCTCACCGTCCCTCCCCGCCCGACCCCCGGTGCCCCGGCCCCGCTCACCGTCGCTCTCCGCCGCCCGCCCGCTCCTGCCCGAACAAAAGGCGAGCAGCGCCCCGCGCCCCGCCCCGCCCGCCGCAGGCCCCGCCCCCGCGCCGCCCCGCTGCTATTGGCTCCCCCGCACGCCCATCAACCGCTCGGCCCTCCGGGCCCCGCCCCCGCCGGAGGTGTTTATCCGCTCCCCATTGGCGGGGGCGCGGCCGCCCCGCCCCCCTCCCGCAGCTGATTGGACAGCGGGGCGGGGCGCGCGGGGCGCGGCGGCGGGAGAGGAAGGGCGCGGCAACGAGGGGACCACCTGGGTGACGTCAGTGGGCGTGGCCAGGTGGGGCTGGGGCGGGGTCGGGACCCGCCCCTGGGCAGGGCCGGGGGCGCGGGGACCCCCCCGGGCCGTGCGGGGACCCCCGGGCCGTGCGGGGACCCCCGGGGCTGGAGCGCGGGGGCGGCAAGAAGAGGCGTTCGGGAAGGGCTCGGGGCTGCCGGCGCTGCGTCACACCGGTCCCGCCGGACCGGTCCAGCCGGGTGCTGCCGCCGCGTTCCGGGCGAAGCCGCCGTCATCCAGTGGCCGAGTCATCCATTGGATAGGTTCCAGCCCACCTCGGGACCCCCAGGTGTGGGGAGTAGGAGGATTCGACCCCGGGTGAGGATAAGGAGGGAGTATCCTGCACCCCCGCTGCCTGTACGGTCCCCTGCCACGTCTGGCTGTGAGCGCTGCCAGGCGGGGATTCTCAGCTTCGGAGGGAGGTGAGAGACAGAGCTTCCAACGCCCCGGCAAGAAAAAGGGAATTCATCGCTGAGCGGGAGATCCGGAGCACAGCGAGAGAGCTCCCGGCACAAGGAAATGGGCACACGGCACAGCACGGCAGGACATGGCAGGGCAGGGCACAGCGCAGCTGAGGTGTCAGCTAGAAATCTCATTCATGCTCCCTCTTGGTCAAGGTCGAGGGTGTCAGGGAAGCGCAATGATGCCTTCACCTTGTAACCCATCGCTTCCTGCAGCCTTGCCCCTGCGTCCCCCTGCATCCCATCTCCATGTCCCTAATCAGTCACTCTGCATCCCATCTCTGCACCCCTGGCACTGCCCCGCAGCTCGACTCTGCGCGTCCTGGGGGACAGGATGGTGGCCATGCTCATGGTCACAGCCCCTGCTGGAGTCACACCACCGCTCCCAGAGCTGCTGCTCCTGCCCGGCACTCCCAGGAGTGATGGATGCAGCCAGCACCTGCACATTCAGTGGCTGCAGGTGGGAGCAGGAAGCGACCCCGGGCACCCCAGCTCACGGCTGCAAGGGGCTTTGCCTGGTGCCAGTAGGTAAGTGGGAGCAAGGAGCTGTCTTCTCCACGTGAGTGTGGGGCTGGGAAGGGGACACGGTGCCCAGGTGTGTGTCAGAGCAGGGCGGAGGCCCCGTCGGCCCAGTGCCACCCTCGCCCAGCTGTTGGGAAGATCCGTAGGCCTTTGTCCTCTGGTCTGCGGTGCCAGCGCTGGGCTGAGTGCTTCCCGCTCATCCTTGCGCGAGTGCCGCTGGCCACACCCCACCAGGCTGGCGCTCCCCACCCGAGGTGGCTGTGACCCATCGGTGACAAACCCCACTCCTCCCAAGTGATAGGACAGCCCTGCCTCGGTGCAGGGGTGCAGTGGGTGCTCCCTCCCAGTACTGCTTCCCCAAGCCCTGAGCTTTACCCACGGGTCTGGGGGCTCAGCCCCTGCCCTCCGCCCAGTGCCCTGCAAAGCTGGAAAAGCCCCGGTGAATAGGGGCTCCAGGCAGGACAGGGTGGGGTGCTGGCAGCCTCTTGCCACCCCCTTCCTTCCATTCCCATCCCTTCCCTCCCCCGGGGCCAACGCTGTGATTCAGCCTCTCAGTTTCAGTCCTCACAGCCAATTTCCAAGCCGAGCGGGAGCATGGCAGGGAGGAGCGAGCGGCCACACGCTGCCCGATGCCTCGTGCCTAGGACTGGCACAGGCTTGTCAGCACCAACGGCGACCCCCAGTGGGCCCCAAAACGCCCTGATGCAGGCAGGAGGGCGGTCATCCCACCCTGACACCCCCCACCTTCATCGGGAGATGCAGGCTGCACCCTCTGATCCTGGAGCAGCATGATGCACCCGCAAGGAGCACTGTCACAGCGATGCACCTCCAAAACACCCATCAGGTCATGTATATCACACCCCACAGACCCATACGGGGTAGGACACACTGCCCTCTAGCCCCCTGCAGCTCCCTACCCCACCTGACAGCCTCCCCTGCACAATCGGGGGGTCACGGATCCCCATAAGGCTCCCAGTGTGCTTGTGGCCCCCTCAGGGAACCCACAGCCTCACAGGAGCCTGGCTGCTCTCATGGCCTCCATGGGTCCCCAGCCCCACATGTCACCTGTGCGGACATCCAGGCTCAAACTCATTCCTTCCTCTCCCACAGCAGGGCCTCTCCCACCCTGAGATTCTGGATCCCATGGTGGCAGCACATGGAAGGTGGAGCCAGCCATGAAAAGACCAGTCTGGATTTTATTAAAAGTTCAGCACCAGTAAATATATAAAAAGAGCAACTGTGCAAGAGGGGAAATCTTAAATTAACGGAGCTTAAGGCTAGAGAGGGCTGGTGAGGCAAAAATTCAAGGCACAGGCAGGGCACGGGCACCACAGCCTCACCGGGCTGCAGCCCTGTGGTGACACACGGACGTGGCACACCGGGAGCCCCCTGTAGCACCAGGCCGAGGAGTCCAAGGGGACCTGGGCTATGGGAGCTGGCAGATTGCCTGGGAGGCCGGAGGAACAGGAGCAGGACCCTCAAGGAGCCTTGGGGAAGGGGCAGGACCAGCTCCAGCAGCACCGTGCATTGCTCCCAGAGTAGGGGCAGCCCCCTAAGCCCCTCAAGACAACACAGAGGTTGATCCTGATGCATCGTCCACAGATCCTGGGGAGCAGCTGACGGACACAAAAAACCCCAGTGCTGTGGGGCATCACTGCTGGTCAGGGCTCCTGGGGTATTGGGGGCAGGGGTGGCCCAGGGGAAGCTCCTGGGCAGGCAGGGAAGTTCGGGGCTGCTGGTGTTCCACTGATGGGAAGTGGGCTGTGCCAGGGCAGCAGACATCCAGGTGGCAAAGGCAGCCCTGCTGCAGGATGCTAGGCAGGATCGGCCCTTCCCCACGAGTCTTTCTACCAGTGGCTGGGAGGAGCCCAAAGCCCGACATTCCCGAGATGGCATCACAGAGCCACCACCATCCAGCTCAGTTGGTGCCGGGTGCCCCTTCACCTGGCTCATCACAGGATCTCTGCAAACAAGGAGAGTTTGGTGGCACCAGGGATGTGGGCAGCAGACCCCCCCACCCTACAGCACGGCCCCCAGCCCTGCTATCAAGAACCTTGGTCATCTTTGTCTCCTTTGGTCTTGGGCTCCTGCCACCACTCTGCGAAGAATCCCTCCTCGTAGTCACCTTCGCCCTCGAACTCGCCATCAGAGGGCAGGTCCAGCACCTGTGGCCCCTCACCGCCATCCACCTCCATCTGCAGCACGGAGGGCAGGAGGAGGCAGGGGGGCTTAGTGGCCTCATCCGCAGTCTCTGCTCCAGGGCTGGTTTGGGGGGGTCAGACCGCCCCACCTGAGGAAGGTCCCTGCAGCACCCACACACACCACCCAGCACCCCCATAAGCACCCCCTTAAGCACCCATCGGGGCCATCAGGTACCTCGTCATCATCCTGCAGGTACTGCCGGGCGAATTCCAGCATCTCCTTCTGGGCGGCCGTCTGGTTGTGGTACCGCACGGCTTCCTGGGCACGGCGGGGGAGAGCGGCTGTGTCAGGTGCCGGTCAGCACAGAGCCAAAGGACGGGGGGCTGGGGGGTCCTCACCGGCCGTGGCTCGAAGTCCTCCTCCCGCAGGCGCCACCGCTCGCGGTGGAAGCGGTAGTAGACCAGGTTCTGCTGCATCACGGTGTCCCCCGGGTCGAAGAGCATGTAGCTGGAGACGCTGCGCACCGCGTCCTGCACATCGTTCACTGCGGGGAGCAGCGCCAGGTGACACAGGGGTGACATCCCTCCCGGGGCCCACAGCACCCCGGGTGCCCCGGGGCACAGTCCCCTGCTCCCGCTGGCACTCACGCTTGTAGTAAGCGAACTGCAGGTAGTGGTACATGGTGGCCACAAACTTCTCCACAAAGTAGCCACCCACGTTGGGAGTGAGCTCGGTCTCGCAGTCCACCTTGCATTGCAGCACGCTCACGAAATGGTCTGGGGGGAGATGTCAGGTGCTGCACCCCTGATCACCTCCCCAAGTCTGCTGTCCCCCAGCCCTCCACTACCTGCGATGGCGGGGTAGAAGTCCTTGAACTCCTGAAGCTCGTAGGCGCCCTCACAGCCAGCCAGACAGTCCTCGTACGCCTTGTAGTACTCGGCCAGTGCCTGCTCCATGTCGGCTGCGCTGCTCCGGAAATCCCCGTTGTTGTACAGCTTCACTGACCGCACGAATATCGGCTGCCGAGGACCACTGCTTAGTGAGGAGAGCTGCTTCCCTCGGGGTTTGGCAGGACCAGGTGTGCTCCAAGCCCTGGGGAGCTTCTCTCCTGCCCCAGCCCCATCCCCATCCCCTCCTTACCTCATAGGGCTGAGCTTCCAGGTCGACCAGGTATTCATCCACATCCAGCATCGTCCTGTAGTAGTTCAGGTACCTCAAGGTCATCTCATGCTTGGGGTTCTTTTGCAGGAAGGTGTGGGCAGCAGACACAGCTTTCTCGATCTTATTTGACTGTGGAGGGAGGAGGAGCTGATGCAGAGACCTGAGCCAACGCTGCAGCCAAGGGGGCCTCAGCACCCAGGCAGACCCCTGGGCTGCAGGACAGAGGAGTGATCCTTGTGAGGAGCAGCCCTGAACCCACAGTGCACAACTGTCTGCTGGCAGCGATGAACAGACAGGATCTTGGAACAGGGACATTGCAGGTAACTCCAGCCACACCAACCTCCCCATCTGTGCCCATGTGGGCGCAGGGACAGCTCGGCCCCTCATGGGCCCCCACATCCAACCAAGAGTGATCCATGTGGTGTGAGGTGGATCCACATGGTGTGGGTTTGACCCACACATCCCCTCTTCTCCAGCACTGCCACCAAACCTGGCCAGCCACCCCTGCTGCTTTATGGGCTCTCAGGTTGAAGCTTCAGGGGAGTGAGACAGCAGGGAGGGGGGTGGTTTGGATGACCCATCCACGAAATGGGTTTGGGCCAGAGCAGCAAGAGGAAAATGCATTAAGGATGAAGCCAGGCTGTCCCTCGCTGCTGCCAGGTGAGTGGGGCTGCAGCACTGAGCGCTAAAACAGCACCCACAGTGGCAGGCAGCCAGGGACCAGGACTCTGACCAGGGGACTGTCCCCTGCCAGAGACACTCTGGCCAACACATGGGCACCCCACGGGGATGCCTTATGAAACCTCCCTCCACAAAACCTCCCTCCACAAAACCTCCCTCCATGTCTGCACTATGAAGCTGAGCAAGTCCTTCCTCCTGATGGAGCATCCAGACACGTGTCCCATCACAATGACAGAGGCACTGGACCCTCCAGCTCAGGCCCCTCAGCTGGGACAGCCCCTGTGCCCTCTCCCCAGGCAATGCTCTGCCTGCCCAAGGAGACCTTGGAGGACCAGGGCAACACAAGGTGGGGTAGAGAGACACAACCACAGGGGCTCCCCAGTCATGGGTACACCCCTCACGTTCTGCCTGATGTGTCCCAGATGATGCTGACGTGCCACAGCTCAGGGGCAGGATGGAGGAGCTGGTGGGGAATGCCAGATGGGGAGGGAAGGAAAGGGGAAGCACCTGACAGCAGGGTGCAGGATGGGGGGAGCAGGGTTCAGGGGGTGCAGGGATAGAGGGGAGTGGGGTTCAGAGGGCGCAGGCTGACAGTGTAGGAGGGGGCACAGGATGGGGATGCAGCATGGGGGTGTTGAAGAGGAGGTCTAGGATGAGGGGCACAGGATGAGACACAGGAAGGGGTGTGCCCAATCGGGGGCAAAGTGGAGAGGTGCAGGATGCAGGGGAAAGGTCAGAGTGGTGCAGGATAGAGGAGCAGGACCCCCCCACTCCTGCCCCCTGCCATTTGCATCGCCTCACCTTGAAGAGCGCATAGTGCAGATACTGGTAGGGCTGGCGGCGCTGGAAGTCGCGCAGGGTCTGCGCGGGGGGGTAGCGCAGCTGGAACACGGGCAGCTCACGCTTGCAGGCGCGCAGGCAGCCGGCGCGGAGCAGCAGCCGCTCGAAGAGCCGCAGCTCCCGCTCCCACTCCCACGCGGGGTCCCGCTCCCCGCGGGGCTCCTCGGCCGGATCCTCTCCCGCCGGGGGCTCCCCGGCGCAGCGGCGGTGGCAATGCGCCTCGCTGTCCCGCAGCAGCCTGTGGAGCCGCAGACTGGCCTCCAGCCCCTGAGCGCTCTCCGCCCATTGCGCATCCGCGTACTGCTCCAGCGCCCGCGCGTAGGCGCGCTGCAGCGGCTCCAGCGCGGCCGCGGGGAACCCGCGCACGCTGTACTGCTCGTACTGCGCCGCGCACAGCCCCGCCGCCAGCACCGCCAGCAGCAGCGCCGGCAGTGGACCCGGTACCGGCACCGGCACCGCGCCGCCCATCCCCGCTGCCGCGCACTGCCCGCGAACCGCGCAGCGTCCCCGCACCG